>NC_081414.1:86218836-86518836 GCF_030272615.1 Cryptomeria japonica | reverse complement strand
TTGGTGTAGGAATGAATTCAACGAGATAGGGTAGGAGATCCTACATAATGTAATTGTGGTTTCCCCATCAACCTCTACCATTGTGATTAAAGGGGTCCCAATCATAGAAGGGTGGATAAGGTAGCATGGATAGGGAGGGCAGGTACAAGTTTACCCACTAAGCATACCACCTCATATGGATGGCGGACTGCCACATGGGGCCAAGAGGGATGGTATATCCACTCTTGGGCTTAGCATGTGGACAGCTTCGAGTGCCCTATCATGTTTCTCATCCAAGCCCTATTATGGTTTAACTCCAATTATGCATTATAGATATTGTGTAGTTCACATAAAATTGAAATAGTTATGAATATATGCTATCTAAACCTAGTTGAAATGGTTGCTCTCTAAATTATACTTTCAATACTTGTCTAACATGATTGCAGGTTTTATCTAACATGATTGCAGGTTTCAAAAATTATTCTAATACCCTGATGGTATTGTTTCTTCATTGGGACTACTCACATGCATTCGAGGACTACTAAACTATCATATTCACATAATATTGTCTCAATAATAAAAAGAGAACCCTAGGTCATCTTTACCATTATATGCTTTTGATCTTGCAACTCTGCGACTGCAAATAAGATTTTAGTGGGATTCTAGGACTTCTCCTATGTTTTGATTTTTGCTTTCTCCATTGGGGCTATATTGTTCTAGGGTCTTAAACTAAGACAGTGATTGTCTCCTGTAGCTTCATCCCTAGTTGTCATTTGTATAATTTGATGCCAATAAGGATTGATATGTTGCTCCTTTCAGTGAAGTGTCATAGTTCTTTGGACTGCTCATACCATATTCTAATATTTTATGAAAACCCTACAATGAATGACTCCTTGACTATCAGCGTTGTTTGTATCTTACCATTGTGGATTTGAGTCTTGATTTGACTATATGGCTTCTCTCAATAGAAAACTATTTAAGGCATTTGTAACTTCTAATCCATGACTTCTCATCAAGCTTTGGCACATTGAGATTGGAACAGGGATCCTATACACCATCACTAGAGATTATCAACAAGAGAAGATTCACCTATTGATCCTTTGAACTGATAATTCTTGATTGCCTTTTTGACTCATCGTGCTTTGTAATGGTGATTATCTTATTTATGGCTTGATGGATATTGATCTCTCTCTTACAAGTGTTTCAACTAATCTTTGATGAATACAAACCCTTCTCTTTTGTTGAGTGCAAATATCATGAATGCATTTATTTTTCTTAACTATCCATAATGACATTTTCAAATATCTGAGACTACACTTAGGCCTATTGTCTCTTGATTCTTCATTGGACTGTGGTTTCCTTGATAGTTCTTTGTAGCTTTATCTTTGAATGGTCATTGTCTTATTTGTAGCTTTGTATTTCCTTTATGGTGGCAGACCTCATGCAATGTTTTCACCTT
This sequence comes from Cryptomeria japonica, assembly GCF_030272615.1. Lineage (NCBI taxonomy): Eukaryota > Viridiplantae > Streptophyta > Pinopsida > Cupressales > Cupressaceae > Cryptomeria > Cryptomeria japonica. Next base: position 86,517,398 of record NC_081414.1, on the reverse strand, counting down.
TAAAACCAACACTAAACCTTTCAACAACCATCTTCATAGACAGTTTGATATCAAATTGTGATACAACATTAATCATTTCACCACTGTTATCAATTATATTTTTGCATGCTCAGTGTCCATGCCTTCATTATGCTTGAGTTGATGACTGCTGCAACTTTATTACTATCAAATCTGCTTCATGATGTCTTGTATGCATATGACATAATGCTAACCTATTTATCAGTGCTATAGACTTTTCACTTTGTGTCATGGCATCCTTTTATCTTTCATCAAGATCTAGGGGTGAAGAAAATAATTATGACACTAAATACCTATGACCTTGCACTGTGAACTGCCCTTGCACATCTTCTAGAACTTCATGGGCTATGGAAATATTGTGATTTTGACCTTTCACAGCCTTTTGATTCTTTTTTGGGCTGCTAGATGGTTGTCTCTGATCTGACTGTAGACCTTGGTGCTTCATATTTATTGTTCTCTCTTGAAAAGACTCAGATTAGGACCTCTATTCATGCTTTGACAGTGATACTTGACACTGTCATCTACATATCATGGCCACTGTCATTCATCAAATCTCATATATTTCTGCTCTTAGTGTTATACCCATCAATTATCCATGCTGAAGACTCTCACACACCTTCTAACACTATCTTAGACTTGGCTTTTGCTATTTAATACAACATAAGACTGTAATGAGGCTGCTATGTGTCATTGATTTGACAATTTCTATTGTCTGGTAGATGACTTTGATGCTCTCAAATTGTTCTTGAAGCTTATATGGCTTGGTGATGATCCTCATAAGCTTTTAGACTGATTTAGGCACTATGATCTCACTGCAAATTTATCATTTATTGGTTGTTCTTTTGTTGATAGTGACATTTATCACTACTTTCATCTGAGGAAATCACTTCTTGACAGTCAAAAGGTTGCCCATCAATTAGTTTTAATTGTCTTTAGCTTCTTGAGACCTCTTATTTATTGATAGAGAAACACAATAAATTCTTCAATAATCAATCAAACCTGCTCAAATAAAGAAGGAGCTTCTTCTAAAGTTGACGATGATCCCATACTCTAAGAAGAGGATTTCCATTTCTTATCCATGTTGATTGTTACAAGTCCTATGAGTTGTTCATGTGGCTATAATAGTGAATGTTACTACAAAAATTCTAAAATCCACCTTTCTATTTCAATGTAACCCTATAACTTGTAATTTTCTATTGTGATTGTCTTTGTGTTTTGAACCGTAAAAAAACTCTTATCATTGTCTTTTTAATTCAAAACCCTTCTTCATTACAAGCTCTAAGTAATCTATTCCTTGCTATACTTATGATTATCTATTAATGCTATTCAAGAATTGGGGAAAACCTAGACACTATTATCAATGTCTAAACCTTCTAACAGACTACTCTACTAGTCCTTACTGTCATTGTTATTTTGGTGGAGGCTGGACTATACTTCATTTGAAACAAACAAATCATCCATACAAATCATGCTTTCTCAAAAATGTGAAATCCTAGACTACAGTAAAGAAGATAGCTAGCCCAGACATGAAATGCTTTGAATGTTCCAGACACGTAGCTACTCTTTGTTAGAATTTCCGTTCTAATTTTTCATCATGTCATGGTTCTCCTTCTACGTGGCTCTCATACTGCACCTTCGACTAGAGCTTACCAAACTGAATACTAGGGTTTTCTCCCATCAAAAGTGGAGTCCTCTACCAATGAACTCGAGATCCTCATCTTTACCACAGGTTTATCTTGAATTTTGATTGACCTTAGTTAGAATGGGCATTGAATAGTCTAAGAAAATTACCTCCAAAATGTTAAACTCAAACTTCAACTCATGAATTATAAGGCCACGCAAGTTTTTATTTCTCTTTTGATGAAAGTTTAGCTCCCCACTTTAAAGATTTTGACAGTATTACCATAAAACAAATGTGACACCTTTGAATAAATTAAGGCTTTAAAAACCTTAATAAAACTTGGAATGAGCCTGAAGCTTAGAATATGAAAAAGAACTCTAACAAAGAAGCCTATAGAAAATGTGTTCCACAACAGAAAGGCAAATTCAAATTCAATTTTGACATTGCTCCAAAGGACAACCCAGGTATTACAAGAAGTGGAGGACTCATTATGGATAGTGAATGTAAAGCCCTTTGCATTATTAAGCTTTAGCCCTCCACTTTGGCATTAGGGGACTAGAGATAGAAGAACACTCACTCCTTGTGATCAAAGGAATGCAAAAGAAGGGAGTGACCAGCAGGAGGTTATATAATATTAGAACAATATCAATGCTAAGCATAGACATAACTTTTGCACATTGTTATGAATAGGCAAAGTTGGCAAACAAACCAGCGGAACTCCTCATCTCCAGAGGAACCCTTCAAAGCAATCAAATAATTTACTAACATCATTACAGAACTATCCAAAAGCAAACACTGGATTTCACTTATAAGATGAATAATTTCAATAATTCGAGCGAACAACCATCTATTAGTTCATCGCCTTCATTCTTCATCATTTTGATGTCTTTTGTACATTGGAAGGTAATTCTTGACCACCATACCTCAATCTTGACCTATGCTACCATAAAACCCTAAAACCTAGTCATGTTTACAATTGAGATCTTGGTGACTTGATCACTTAATACAGCTTAATCATGCAGGTCTCATCTAACTCCGACTCCAACACTTAAGAAAATCAACCCTAGCAACCAAGTACTTTGGGAAATATCTTGCAACTTGACAACATGGGTAATGATGGAGGAATGGAAGGTGAGACCTATAGAGGTGAGAGAGAGAGAGGGTGAGAGGAAGAGATAATGACCTGGAGAGGGTAGAGAAAGAGAAGTAGAGAGGGAGAGAAGAAGAGAGGGATGGAGAAAGAGACCTAGAGAGGGGAGAGAGAAGAGAGATAGTAGAGAGGGATAGAGAAGAGAGATAGAAGAGAGATACCAATGTCAATCTTTTTCTATAAAAAAAAAAAAATTCAAAAAATCGGCCTACCGTCAGAATTCTGACATCAAAGGGTAAAAATTCTGACAGAGGAGTGTCGTCAGATGCACAGAATCCTCATCGAAATTCTCCTGGAGGCCGTCGTAATTCCAACACAAAAGGGTTAAAATTATGACGGCCTCCAGGAGAGTTCCGACGAGGATGTTGTGCATCCGACGGCACTCCTCTGTCGGAATTTTTACCCTTTGATGTCGGAATTCCGACGGTAGGCCGAGATCGCGACGGTATTCTTTCTGGGTATGAGCATCCATGGCGACCGTCGGAAAGGTTGGAGCTGATGTCGGAATTGCGACAACCACAAGGATAGTCAGAACTTCCAACAAAAAGTTTTCAACGACTTTTTTTGTTGGTAGTGCGACAAAATTGCGTCAGAATGCTGACGATTTGCCGTCGAAATTTTGACCCAAATGTACTAGTGCATATATCCTACTCTATATCTCTATCTCTATTTATCTACATCTTCGTCCTCTCTCTATCTCTTTGTATCAATATAGTTATCTACCTCTATTTCACTATCTTTCTATCTATTTCTGTATTCTGATTTATCTCTCTATAACACCATCTATATGTATCTCTCCCTCTCCATCTATATTTTGAGTTCTCTCTCTCCCCCCTCTTTTAGGTATCTTTCTACATTTCCCTCCCTCTATCTCTCACATCTCTTTGTCTCCCCACATATCTCTCTTCCTCACTCCTTCTCTACCTCTCTCCCTGTCTTATTTGAAGCTATCACTTCTCCATTGAGACCATTGTTGCACAAACAACATCATTTTCTAAAGGACCTATCAATTGATCTCATGTATTACACAAATGTCTACAAAAAATAGGCAAAAAAATATTGAATTGACCTTCCACACTTTTTCAATGTACCCATTGCACACCAAGGTGCGATTGCTAATTATCAATTTCTTTAAAATTAGAGGAACTAACTCAAACAACCTAAAAGCTTACAAAGTTTCCTTTTCCTTTAATTCATCTACAAATGACTTAATCCTTGCATAATCAATTTTTGTTTTTGTTTTTACCTTTATTTATAATTTTTTAAATATGATTTAAATAATTTAAATTTTAAAAAAATTATTATATATTACATTTTTAAAATATGAAAAATTAATATAATTATAAATAAGTAGAAGCAAACATTTAACATTTTTAAGTGAGAAAATAATTTAATTCTGTTAATATTTTTTAAATAATCATTTTTTTTTTTTATTGGTAATGGGCCAAAACCAATAAGGTGTACATACCCTACCCCCTTTTGGGATTTTAACTTGTGACCTCTCTTTCAAGAGCACAAGTTCTCCACCACTAGGCCAACTTAGGCAATACTATTTTTTTAAATTATAATATTTATATATTATTAAAATAAATATTAATTAATTATAAATAAAGTTAAAGATAAAAACCGTGTTTTAATCACCTTTTTTGTATTTCATAAAATTTAGCTTATATAAAAGTATTTTAAAATTTGATTGTACAACAATTTAATTATATTACAGTATTGAATTGTGAAATTTAAATTTAACTTATATATATATATTAACAGAGATTTAAGTTTAAAAATTATCTTATTAAAAGTTTATTTATCATAGAAAATTAGAAAATAAGAAAACATATAACAAAAATATATGTAAATTAAAATGATTTAGGTTTGGAATTTATTTTTATTATTTATATCTTTATATAAAATTCTAAAATGTTAATTAAAAGCTATAAGAATTGATGTAATTAATAAATATTTATCTTATAAAAAAACTTATTACAACAAAAAAATTATATTTTGTTGTTTTATTTTAAATTAGATAATAAATTAAATTTCAACCTTTCTCTCTCTTTTTCACTCTGAAAAGGTAATATTTTCAAGAAAGATTTAGTAGTGACAAGTTCTCTTGTTGGACATTAACATACTCAAACAACAAAGTGTTGAACAACCAACTAAATTGCACACTGGAAGCCTGAAACTCAAGAAATTAGAATATTATTCTCTAGAATTGGGCATTAGAAAAAAAAAAGTCAGGCTGCAAACAAGATTGGAAACAATAATTCTACAAGAGGGAAATTGCTTACATTACATTTGCTAAAATGCTTTTGAATTTCCACTAACATGTAGTAAATAGGAGAACAAATGTGGCTTCCCTGTGAACTCCACTTGTTGAGCACACCAATGAATGTATTCCCTTTGTTTGTCAATTTTGGTTTGAATTGAACAAGACTAGAAAGTGCCCTACAAACTCTCTATAGATAGATTTTTGCAGATCAACGATATAGCATTCTAGGAGTTCACACAAGTAATACAGTCTCTGGACATCCACCAAAGTATAATAGAAGTGGGAGTTTTGTTGGATATTGTAATTGGAATTGTTCTGATAGACATGATATAAATTATTATCGATATAATCATTACACCTCATTCAGATGCAAGTGTTAGTTTTTGAAAGAGTCAAATTTTGTATTTTATGTTGTAGACATTAGAGCCCTCATTTGGGGTTTGGAGCCAAACCCTAAGCGAACCCAAAGTAGTCCCAAACCTGTATCAAAACCATATTTTTTTCATTGGCAACATAGGTTTCCAAAGTTAAAACCTAAAGCTAGAAATAAAATTAACCCATAGTCCATCTATAGAAAATAAGTAGTTATCATAACAAAATTATCCCTACATCTCTATCATATCAAGTGAAGCACTCTACTTATCCAGTTGGTCCAATGTTGGAGTAGATATTAAATGTTGTTCCTTTTTTACCTTATATAAAGTTGATTCATTATACCTAACACTAATTAATTATCTTAATAAACATTTCTTGAACATAACATGAAAAAAATTTCAAGCTGGTATCATCAAATATCAAACATAAAACTTTGAACAAACTATAAACAAGCAACAATCAACTTGTTTGGACTACCTTTTCCTCATTGATTATTCTTCATTTTTGGACCCATTTGTTCTTGATAAGTTGTCAATTTCATTACAAATGTCATCAATAGTGTCCACTATGTGGTCAATTTAGGATAACTAGAAATAAAATTATAAAATCATAACATAGCATCTATAAGATCTGTAAGAATTTCCCTATAGCAACCCAAGATCTAGAGGCTAGTGAATAAAACAAACATAACAGAGAATAAGATAGACAAGAAAAATTGTATTCTCATGAATATGCAAAAATCAATCAACTATACAATGTACATGAACCTTCTTATAGAGGCAACGCCATAGGGAAATGAGAGCACACAAACATGACATGTGGCCTAATGATGCAAGGGTTGGTATCAGTAGGTAGGAGAAATAATAGATAATTCCACCAAATGTGGAGTACCCACCGAAGGTGGAATTATCATTCCATTATAAGTGGATATGAAAAATGTGATAACATGATAACACCACCAAAGGTGGAATTTCTCCTACAAGCATATTCCTTAGATATACAATTCTCCAAGTGTCTCTTATACAAATTACTATGATATGCTTTATCCTAAGTTAACTTAAGTGTAATTACATGAGATATAAATTACACCAAAACCCCACCTTAAGTGCAACTTAGGGGAATGTAGACTCAAGCTAACAATGCAAGATGGGTCTTGGTAACTATGCCATGATAGATATGTTGGCATGATTGGCATAACTGATGCAGATCAAGAATGGTGACTAAACTAGTAAAGGACTATTTATGACGACATTGTGATGAAGAGATTGAGATTGCATGATTGGATGACTTTGATCAATTATTTGTCGTGTCATTGATGGCAATTGATGTTTACTATGTTGTATTTTGTCATCTAAGTCTTTTTGGTCTACTGAAAATGCCTTACCGGTATTATAGGCAGTGAACTTGGAATTAGGACCTTAACTGGTAAATGAGGAATGTTTTAATTTGATCTAGAAATTGGTGATGATTGAAGTGTTGCGGTTTGGAATGTGATCTTGTATCATTGTAATATGTATCTGATCAAAACTGCATCATGTTTTGGTTATCAAAAACCATGTTTATGATTTATGTTATATTTTTGCTAGGGTTTAAGAAGGGTTTAAGGACCAGTTAAGAATTCTCTTAACCGGTAATGATTTTTCATTTGGTGGTGATCTACATCAAGTTCAAATGTTGGTGATGACGTGGCACAAACCATGTGAACTGTTTCAAAGATGGTTTGGCATGTTTGGAGAGAAAATTTCTTGGGAATATACAAAGTGCTTAGCAGAGTGTTCTAAGGGTTTCACTTTGTATCAGATCGAGATGCGATGATCATTCAACAGTTGTAATTGATTTATAATTTATTTTAATGGCCCATATGATGATCAATGATGATCTGTAATGAGTTGTAAAAGATCTATGATGATCTATCTTGTAAGTCTTATGGTTTTGTAACCGACTAAGTTGTAAAGGTTATTTATGTCGGTACAGTTGATGTTTGGTGTGCTGGTGGTTTTGAGAAAAGTGTGAAGCCGAACCAAAGTATGAGATCTGCCAAAGAGTAGCAGATTTGGAGCTTAATTGGATCTGATCAAGCAAGTAGTTAAGTGTTGTACCCAGATCATTCACTATTGTTCTCTAACAATTGCAACAGTCAAAATCCCTTAACCGGGTAGGTCCTAACAGGCCTTACATTGTAAATCCCTTAACAAGGTAGCTGTATATTACAGTGTTGAATCCTCTTGTGAGGTTGATCCTAACAGGTCAAAGCTCCTAACATGGCTCATCATCTAAATCCCTGAACCAAGTGACTCGTAACAGGGTTTGCTCCTAATAGGGCATCATTGTAAGCTTCTAACCAGGCTAGGCTCCTAACAGGGCGCATCCCAAAAGAGTGCACAAGTTTTTGTGGGTACCAATCCCCACTGTGGTTTTTCCCTATTTGGGTTCCACATGAAAAACATGGTGTTCATATGGTGAATTTTTTTATGTGTTGTTATGTTCTACTTTCAGTTTATGCATATTGATGAACACTTAATGATTTTTTTTTGTAAACCAGTTTAATAGTTGGTTATCAATGATTATCAGTAATGGTAAAGAGTTTATTACTGGTTTATGTTTGATTTGAAGAAGTTTTATAAGTTCAAGTTTAAAGATTAAAATTAGTGTTAATACTGATTCACCCCCCCCCCTCTCAGTAATCGAATCCTCTAAGATTACCAATTGGTATCTGATCATTGGTCCTATGTGTGTAGAAATCTTAATAGCTTGAGGGAAAGATCCTAAAGAAAGATGATGAAGAAGGAGGGTCCCAAGTTTACCAAGGACTACTACCAAATATGGAAAGACCAGATGAAGATATACATTAAAGGATTGGGTGCTTAGTATTGGAATCATGCGATGAACAAGTATGTTGCTCCTACTACCAGCCCCTTGACCCCAGATGAGCTTAAAGAGAAACAAGAAAACATTCAAGCCTTGGAAACAATTGTAAGTACTTTATCTAATTCTGAGTATATAGATGTTCATGGATTTGAAATTGTATTTGAGGTATGGGAGAAATTAGAATTGATTTATGGAGGAGATGAACATGTTCAAAGAACAAAAGAAGAAATTTTAAGAGGTAAATTTGATGACATGAAACTGGTTGATGGTGAGAACATTGCATAATATGGTCAAATGATTAAAGAAGTTTTAGGTGTTATTAAGAGTGTTGGAGGTAACATGATGATGATATTGTTGTTAGTAAAATGCTTAGAACTGTCCTACCATAGTAAGCTATTAGAGTTTCTACAATTCAAGAACTGAGATCTGTCTCTAAAGATAAAGTCACTGTTGATTCTCTTATTGGAAAGTTGATTGTGTTTGAGTTAAACAACTTTGATAATAATGTTTCAAAACTATCTGAATCTACTTTTAAAGCTTCTGTTACCAGTAAGTATAAAGGTAAATTACCCTTGAAGTGTTTCTCTTGCAATAAAATTGGCCACAACTTCTAAATGTCCTAACACTGATAAGAAAGAGCAGTTCAGAAAGGTCAAAGGAAAAGGATAGAAACATTGCTATGTTGTAGATGATGAAGGAGTAACTGATGAAGATAAAAAGAAGATGAAAATGAGGAGATGGTGTTTTTTGTTGTGAAGGAAGATCTGACTGATAAAAAGGCATTGGTGTCCCACATGGATAGAAGTGATGAATGGATAATAGATAGTGGTTGCTCACACTACATGACCGCTGACATAAACAAGTTCTTATCCCTTGAAGAATTTGATGGAGGTATAGTAATATTTGGTAACAATTCACCCTGCATGGTTAAAGGTAAAGGAACTATTTTATTAAATGGAAAGAGAAATGTAGATGATATCTTTTGGGTTGATGGATTAAAGCATAACCTTTTGAGTGTTGGTAAATTAAATGATAATGGTTATCTTCTAGAATTTAAAAGTAGAGTGTGCAGGATTCTTGGAAATAATGGAGAATTAATTGCTACTGGAAAGAAGACAAGAGGTAATGTTTTTCATCTGAAAACTAATGTGAATAGTTGTTTGGTGGCAAAGATTGAAGACAGCTGGTTATGGCACAAGAGATTTTGTCATGGTAATTTTGACAATTTGATAAAGGTCAGTAAATCAAGTATTGTGAGAGGTTTGCCCCATCTTGTTAAACCAGATAATGTGTTATGTAAAGACTGTCAGATGGGTAAGATGACTTCTATGTATTTCAAGAGTAAGTCTTTCTCTTCAGAAAGTATCCTTGATTTGGTTCATACTGATCTTTGTGGTCCTATGAGGACTAGGAGTTATTTTGGTGATAGATATTTCATTTTTTTCACTAATGATTTTTCCAAGATGATATGGGTAACTTTTCAGAGAGAAAAGTTGGAGGCAATCAATAAATTCAGAGCATTCAAAGCTCTAGTCAAGAAAGAAATTGGGAAGAATTTGAAATGTTTAAGATCTGACCGGGGTGGAGAATTTACTTCTGATGAATTTGTGAAGTTTTGTGATGAATAGGGAATCAAGAGGCAAATGTCAGCTCCAAGAACTCCACAACAAAATGGGATAGCAGAGAGGATGAATAGAACCATTGTTGAAGCTGCTAGAACCATGTTTATGTTGGCATATGAACACTCCAATGAGACATTGAAGGTGATTGAAGGTTTTGTCATTGATGGCAACCTTACAATCATATGGCACTGGCAAGGCACTACACCGGCATCAGTAGAACACACTCTACATCGGCACTCAAAACACTGGCACCGGCACAAAGAAAGGAAGTATACCGGCACAGAGGTTGACCGGATTTTTGATATATCATATTTTGTTTATTATTTGAAAAACCTTGTAAATCGACTTGATATCATTGTAAAATGACTTATATATATAAGAAGTCATTATAGGACATTTTAAAGAAGATGAAGAAAAAGGTAATGAGGCAAAATTAGGCAGACCTATTATACGAAATATAGGTTGAGGGGTATATGTAAAGAACAGAGCAGAAACCAGTACTGAATCTGGCATTGGAGATGCTATTGTAAAGTAGTACAAGTTATTGGATTTGTATAATCCATAGTGTAAGTCAGTGAGACTTCCATTTGAGCAGTGAGCTCTAGGTACTTGGCCTTCCTGCATGTGCAGGCCCCCTTTTGTAAGTAATATTCTCCTATTGGCCAGTAAGAAAATATTGTGGGTCACAAATCCCACTGAGGTTTTTCCCACACCGGGTTTCCTCATTAAATCATTGTGTTATGGTGTGTTTCTTATGTGGTTGCTTTCATTTCTGTTTACTACATTATTTATTGCATACCGATACACTGTTATAATATGTTCTGCATGTTTTAAGTTGAGAAATTCTAATAACCGGTTAGATACTGATTCACCCCCCCCCCCCCTCTCAATATCTGTGGGAATCCTAACAATTGGTATCAGAGCTTGGTCCTCTATTTTCATAAGCCTAATAGCTTGAGGAAGATGTTGACACCGATAGAGATGGAAAATTTGATGAAGCAACTTGAAACGGCTCTCTCAGAATATGATATAGAGAAATTGAAAAACATCAAACTTGAAGATGATCTAAAGGCAACATAGGATATCATTCAGGCACTTCAAGAAAATCTCACCATTGCAAGAAACAAGAGAAGAGAACTATGTGAAAAGATGCAATTCGAGAATGATGAAAAGGAAACTCTAAATGATATGATAGGGAAGCTGAAGCAAGAGAACATGACAATAAAGAATGAAATGCAGGATATGACTATGAGGTTTTGCAAAGAAATTGAAGATAGAAAGAAGAATGAAGAAGATTTGACTAGAAGATTAAGTGATGCAGCAAATAAGAACACCAGACTTAGCTATGAAAATGACCTATCGAAGACAGATCTGATGCATACTCAGAATGATTCAAATGAACTCATGAGATAGAAAGAATTTCTGGAAAGAGAATTGGATACTGCAAATCAGCACAAATATAAGCTCAAGAAAAGCTCAGAAGAACTTGGTAACTTGTTGAAAAATCAAAAACCTAATGATGACACTAATGGGATTAGTTTTGAAGTTGGTGAAAGCTCTGGTACTGCAAACACTCGGGATCACAACAAATCGGTAAGACAACCTAATGCTTATAAATTCAATGGAAAATGCTTTAACTGTAATAAGTATGGTCATAGAGAAAATCAATGTAGATCTATAAATTATCAGAACATCAACACACCCACCAGTCAATGTTCAAAATGCAACAAAGTTGGTCATAACTCTGTAAATTGCAGAATGAATGTAAGATGTTATGTTTGTGGAAGATATGGACACTTATCTAATCAATGCAGAACTAAAACCGGCATAGGCTATGGCAAAGCTATTCGGAAAAATAATGTGACTTGTTATGCATGTAACAAGATTGGGCATATTGTAAAATTCTGCAGAAGCAAAAGATCACCGGCAGACAACAAAAGTCCTAGCTTGAAAGGGAAAGAAAAGGTTGAAGAGGTAAAGCAATAATTCTCAAAACAATGGATTAGAAAAGCAGATCTAAATGTTGGGAATACTCCTCCACTGGTAGAACCAATCAACAACCCACCGGTAGAACAAAGTATTACTCCACCGATAGGACAGAGTAGTGCTCCACTAGTAGGAAGCTCTTCATCAAATTGAAGAAAGTTACTTTGAGGGTTTGACAATCTAATGACACATGTGCTATTATTCCCTCGGTTAAAGATGAGAAGTTGAAAGATACTTCTATACCGGCAGACATGTTAAGTGATTACTTAATCGGCATGCATTAAATGTGGTAGATGGCAAAGTAAACATTATAAATTAGTGGTTTTAGCTCCATTTCACTTCACTGCGAATTCAAACACCCAAAGAGCGCAAAATATCTAGAGCAAAGGCATTTCAAAGCAAAGAAGCAAAGGATTTCAAGCACACATCCACCCTAAGGTAGAAAAAGGTATTTATCATCATGGCATCCACCTCTACACTTGAATACATAGCAAACCCTACTCTAGTCATGGTTATAAAATGCCCTAGGCTTGTTTTTCAACTAGTTCTCGAAGTAGCAAAGAAGGATGATACTGCAGGTGCTTTTTCCAAAATTCCTAAAGGAGTTGTTTATGCTGAAGACCCCAGAATTTACATCCATTGCAACATAGAGGAATTAGGTGCTGAAGAGATTAAAACCATGTTTAAATCCATCATATGTGATGCATCCGGTAATGTAAAAGATGAACATAAAATTGTTGAAACCCTAGGATTTACAGAGATCCTTAGCATTCCTGAATTCCCAAAGGATGTGATTAGGATAGTTTTAAGCAAGGCTCATGGAGAATTTTTTTGGCTAGGTGCAATCCACAAAATTACCAAAGAAGTTGTCAAAGTAGTGACAGGGTTACCCTCAACCGGTAAAAGACCAAACAAAACCAAGAAGGTCTCAAATGACCTAGTTACTAGCTTAACTGGTGCTACATCCGATAAAAGGTCCTTAAGAGTAAATGATGTAACCGACACCAATGTAAGGTTTGTTAGCATGATATTAGGGTATAAGACAACTCATGCAAACCAACTCAACTCAGTTTCAAGTTTGTGCATTAAAAGTGCTTATGACATGATCACTGATAATGTAAAGTGGTTGAAGGATGAATTAATTGACAACCTTGGAAAGATCAAGAAAGATAAGAAAGGAAATTTTAGGTTTGGAAATCTATTAGTATGCCTAATGCTACATATAACCAAACAAGTTCCCAATATAGGCTACAAAGAGCTTGGATTTGATATACCAGTAGGCAAGCAACTAACAAAACTATTCAATAATATGGGAGAAGATAAGGAACAGAATATAAATGACTATTTTCAAGCATTTAAAGCCAAGATGAAGAAGAGAATCAGACTATCACAAAAGATGGTTGAAAAATACAAGAAGGAAATCTGTTTTGTGATTAAGAAGGATGAGATCTAGATGGAAGCAGTCATCCCTAGGACTGTTTGGGTAACAGAAATGGGTTATGAGACAGATGATCTAATCATTGAAACATATGCTAAAGCACTTCTAGAAGCACCCAGGGAACCAAAGGAAGAAGTCTTTGGTAATGCTGAAACCATAGAGAGTCAAATACAATCCCAAAAAAGAGTGAAAAAGGTAGAAGCAGATGTGAGAAGAGGATCTAGACAGGCGAACGCAATAAAAGAAGGTGTACTTAAGAAAATCGGCATCACTAAGGATGAGTTAGTAGCTCAACAATCTGAAACTCACCTATCACCGGTAGGCACATCTTTAGAGAATGACATGCCTGCAACTTTCAAAAGAGTTGTAAGAAAAAGAGACCCCTCACCGGCAACCACACCCTCACCCAGGAGGACAAGACAGAAACAACAAGCAGTGAGATCTCCAATAAAGAAAACTACACCCAAGAAGAAGTTGACACCAAAGAAGAAGAAGAGGACTCATCAGGACATGGCCCCTCTAGACAAACTGCTAAATGAAATAACAGAGGAAGGCAAGCTAAAGAATATAAAGAAAATGTATGAAACTTTTACTGCAGATGAAAAAGAACAAATAGAAAACAGTGTCATTTTGCATATGGATATGTATAAGAAATTTTTTATGGAAGTGGTAGATGGATTACCTAAAGAATTATTCAAAAGGTTAGAGGCAAGGAGACTAGTAGTAGTAGAACTTGACAAGAAAATCAAGATAGAAAAGCTACTTGTTGTATACCCAGTGAACTCATCTAAGGAAATTGATGATTTAATTGCTGAAGCAAACCAGTCAGTATTTTCTACTACAAACTGGAAAATTGCATTAATGGTTGGAAGGATCAATGAGCTAAATGAGGACACAGAAAATACATGGGACATATTCCTAGTAGAAAAAGAAAAATAGGAAGAATACATGAGCCCCAAACCAATAAAGGTATATCAGAAGGTAAAAGAAAAAGGTAAAGGTATAGTTGGTGGACCACCTAGTATCAAAGTCAAAGATGACTTACCTCCACCTCCTTTGATTACTCCATCGGTAATAACAATAAACAACTACTACAGAAGATCAACCAGTAGTTGAAAGTATGGATGTAGAGGATATCAATCCTAATCCTGAAGTCTTATATACAGTAAATGTTGATACACAAAAGATCAACATTGTGGTAGACCAAGATACAATTGGTAAGACTGAAATGACTAGTGAGCCAGCGGTAGCTGAATAGATAGATAACACTCAAAAGGAACCGGTAGATGATAACATAGGGGAACAGGTAGAGACTCAGACTCAGACTCAGACAGAGCAACAAACAGAGCAACAAACAGAGCAACAAACAAGGCAACAAACTGAAACACCATCAGAGACACAAACTGACCATCAGGCTCTGGAATAGAAATAGGAACAGAGTCATGAGGAAACAAGGAAACCGGCAAATAGAGAAATAGATAAACCATTGCTTAAGGAAATGCAAACACAGACAGACCTACCAAAGGTCAACACAAGCTTGGTTACTTCCACCACTGGCGGTATTTAGAATGTAGGTTCATCATTAGCAGGTTTTAAAGGATCAAATGTGACTGAAGTACTCTTAGATTCAATAAAGAGGATAACAAATTGCAGTTCTCAAGCCTATAAGGCTATAGATGATACAATTCCAATTTTGAAGAGATTAGCTCCTAAGTGTAACATAGACAATAAAGATTCATTGAGTCAAATTGAAATTTTGTCTAAATATATCAATGAAAACATAGTGACAATTGAGGAAGAGGCATTGAAGGATAAATTGGAAATGGAAAAACAAAAATTCTTTGAAGATTAAATAAAGAAGTGTACCAAAAATTTTGACACACTTCTACCAGAACTTTGCAACTCTTTGGAGTTAAAAACTCTATACAAAGATACTTGCAAGACAAACTTTTTGACAATAGACATAGATAAGAAGATGAGCAAGATACAGGATGAAATAAATAAACTAGTAGATAGTTTTGTTAACTCACCTGATACACTATCAATTTTTGAGCAATAGATAACAAATTTTGAGGATGAGATATTAAAGTTGGGAAGAGAAAAGGAGAAAATGGTGGATAAGGCAAAAAGTTTAAGGCTAAGACTGAGTCCAAGATTGGACTATCTAGTATTCATGCGGAAGGAGATATCTAAGGCACTTGTACAGGGACAGAGGACACCAGTAGAACACTTGCAGGAACTCACTGGTATAGTCCAGAGGGCAGAGACAACTATCAGAGATAGTAAAAAGTTTATGGAGAGCATAAACTTAATTTTGGCAGATCTATTTCAAATTGTAACTACTCAGTTACAAGGTCGAAACTACAAACTCTACTAAAATCTTGACAACCTTTGTCATTGATGCAAAAGGGGGAGTAGAGGTATGAGAAAATTCAAAAAATCACAGGAATCATATGCTCAGGGGGAGCACACATTTTTTGGTAACATTTCTAGACACACATCTTTGGATAACACATTTTGAAATTTCTCATGAGTGTTGCCATCAATGCCAAAGGGGGAGATTATTGGCATATGAACACTCCAATGAGACATTGAAGGTGATTGAAGGTTTTGTCATTGATGGCAACCTTACAATCCTATGGCACCGGCAAGGCACTACACCGACATCAACAGAACACACTCTACACTAGCACTCAGAACACCGGCACCAGCACAGAGAAAGGAAGTATACCGGCACAAAGGCCGATGGGATTTTTGATATATCATATTTTGTTTATTATTTGAAAAACCTTGTAAGTCGACTTGATATCATTGTAAAATGACTGATGAGTAGAACAATGCAGAAATAGGTGCTCAACCAATAAATGAAGATAGTGATGAAGAACATGAAGTAGAAGGCACAACACTGGAACCGGTAATACCAAGATATGTTAGACTGAATCATTCAGAAGAACAAATTATAGGAGATAAAAATGTTGGTGTACAAACAAGAAGGAAAATCAGAGAAAAATCATGTCTAATTTCAACTATAGAGCCTAAAACAGTAAGAGAGACATTGAAGGATGATGATTGGATCAGATTGAGAAGAACAAGACATGGACACTTGTTCCTAGACCAGAAGACAAGAATATGATCGACACTAAATGGGTCTTTAGAAACAAGTTGAATGAAGAGGCAAGGTTGTGAGGAATAAAAAAAGGTTGGTATGCAAAGGCTATGCACAAGAAGAAGGAGAAGACTATGGAGAAACCTTTGCACCGGTGGCGAGATTGGAAGGAGTCAAAATTTTACTTGCTTATGCTACATTTAAAGGATTTAAGGTCTACCAAATGGATGTTAAATCTTATTTTCTTAATGGCATCCTTGAGGAAGAAGTGTACATAGAACAACCAGATGGATTTGCTTTAACTGGGAATAAAGATATGGTTTGCAAGTTGCATAAGGCACTGTATGGATTGAAGCAGGGACCGAGAGCATGGTTTGAAAGATTTCATGCACACCTGATTAATGAATGTTTTTGATGTATTGATTTGTTTTACTTTCATTTTATGCATATTGATGAACACTTAATGAGTTGTTCTAATAAACCGGTTTAACAGTTGGTTATCAGTGATTACTGGTAATGGTAAAGAGTTTATTACTAGTTTATGTTTGATTTGAAGAAGTTTCATAAGTTCAAGTTTTAAGATTGCAATTATTGTTAATATTGATTCACCCCCCCCCACATCTCAGTATTAACCGGTTCCTCTATGATTATCAAGATACCCATGTACAAATGCAATGAAATCTCTCACAAGTGGAGAAAGGGAGAAAACCCACTAGGAAAAACCCCACCCCAAAAGAGAGATGAACACACCAGAGAACTCTCAAAGAAGAAGTACAAAACCTCAAGAGAGGGAAAAGTCCCCCCATAAGAGAGAATGGAGAAGTCAACTAATCCCCCTTGATGAAATATCCCTCACCCCCAAGAGACTCCGCAACTGATGAAACTTACTCTTAGTGAAGGGTTTGGTGAAGATGCTTGCAACCTGCTCTACTATAGGATAATACTATAAATCAATGGCATGGTCCTATATCAGCTCCCTGATGTAGTGCATGTGGATCTTGATGTATTTGGTCCTCTAATGGTGAACTAGGTTCTTCAAGATTTGAATGGAACTTTGATTGTCACAATGAAGGATCATAGGTAGTGGAGTGGTGAAGCCAAACCCTATGAGAATATTTTGAATCCAAATATCCTTAGTAGTTTCCTTAAAAGACCCTTGATACTCGGCCTCAGTTAAAGAAAGAGCAATAGCATGTTGCTTCTTGCTTTACCAACAAATGGGTTCATAGCCAAGATGAAAGTTGTAACATGAAGTGGACTTATGATCATCAAGACCGCCAACCTAATCAAAGTCTATGTAACCAACCAAGGTAAGTTTTTTTCTTGTTACATAGTGAATCCCAAAAAGATGTGTACCCTGTATGTAGTGTAAGATGTGTTTGGTAGATTTTTAATGAAGCTCTTGTGGTTCCTACATAAAACATGAAACCATGCCAACCGCAAATGGAATATCAGGGCGTGTGTGTGTCAAGTAGATGAGACTCCCAACAAGGTGACAATACAATTTGGCATCAACAAGTGGAGTGGAACACTTAGCCTTAAGCTTGACTCTTGAAAGAAAGGGACTCATGCAGGCTTACAATCAGCCATGTGGAACTGTGCTAGAAGATCAATAGCATACTTGGGATAAGCAAGAGTAATCCCAGAAGAAGACTATGAGATCTCAATCCCAAGAAAGTAGTGCAAAAGACCCAAGTTGGTCATATCTCTCATGCAAATCAGATTTGGCATTGCCAATGATAGATGAGGTACTCCCCATAATGATCAAGTCATCAACATAGAGAACATTTATCAAATGAGAGTTATCCTATCACAAAATGTAAACATTCCGATCTAAATGAGACCTAGTGAATCTTGTGGAGAGAAAAAATGAATTCATCTTGACATACAAAGCCCTAGGGGTCTATTTGAGGCCATAGATAGACTTCCTCGATCTGCAACCAAAGAACAATCCTGAATGAATCCCTGTGGCTACTCCATGTAAATCTCCTCTTCTAGATCCCCATGAAGATATGCAATCTTTGCATCCATCTGATGTACAATCCAACCATGAGCTATGACAACAACAAGTGTCAAGTGAATGGAGTTCATCTTAGCTATGGGTGCAAAGCTTTCAATATAATCAACACCAGGAACCTACGAGAAACCTTTTGTAACAAGCCGATCTTTGTACTTATCTACACTAGCATATGTTGCAAACTTAGTTTGCTAAATACACTTATTTCGGACCATCTTTCTTCCCTTAGGGAGAGGGACTAACTCCCATGTGTGGTTACTCATCAAGGAACTATACTCTTCCTCCATTGTTGAGTCCCACTTGAGAACCCTTGATTCTTCCTTAAAGGATTGTGGATCGGAAGGTGAAGCAATGTAAGCATGTCCAAGATCCTGATGTTGTGAACAAGTCCTTCATGTATCTAAAGGATCCCCAACAAGAGAACTTGCTGACTCGAGAGTATGTCGAGCCCAATGAGGTCTTGTAGAAGATCAAAGACGAGCTTCCTCAACTGCAAGTGGACCCTGTGAAGGTGTGATCTTGTGATTCAGAGTTGAGGTGGACTCATCATCTGATTCACCATCATCACTTTCCATTATGGAGGAAGGATGAGGAGGATGAGAGGCCAAGCTAGAAGTTCTTACCTCAAAGTGAACACTCCTCTCAATGAATACCTCATTTGTCTCTGGATCCATAAGTCTATATCCCTTAACACCCTCGAGATATCCAACAAATATGCAAGTACTACTATGAGATTTCAATTCCTTACGATTCTATGGAGGAATTCATGCCCAAAGACCTTCAAATGTATCACAACTAATTTTGTACCATACCAGCCCTCAAAAGGAATCATACCCTTCAAATATTTGCGGGGAACCTGATTTTGGACGTGTGTGGCACAATTGATAATGTTTTCCTAAAAAGTTGGACCAAGAGAACAAGCATGAATCATGTAGCTAGACATTTTCTTAACGATTCTATTATTCTTGTCTACAACCATTATGTTATCAAGTGTAGGAAATTGAGTGCTAAATATCAATCCCCTCAAGAGTATAAAATTTCTCAAGTCTATTGTTCACATATTCCCTTCCATTGTCTATGTAGAGAATCTTGACTACCTTCTTTGATTGCTTCTCAACATGAACCTTGAGGGCTAGAAGTCTATGAAACACTTCATTCTTGTGAACAAGAAAGTAGACCCAAGTGAAGTGGGAGTAGTCATCAATGAAGGTGAGGACATAGTGGGCCTTGTTGAATGATGGCACTAGAAATGGACCTGCTACATCGCTATGATCCAAATGAAGAACTTCTCAACCTCTCCAAGACTTCCCCTTATCAAACATCTCTTCAGGATGATTGCCCATGGAACACCTTGAATATATACCATTTAAAAATATGATTTGAGGTAGACATGTGACCATATCCTTAGAGCTTAGTTACTAAGATAGCGGTAATTGAGGTGTCCAAATCACTCATGCCATAACTTACTTTCTGAATTTGAATGAGTGAGCAAGGCGATAGAAGGAGAATGAGGCACAAAGTGGGAGAATGAATAAAGTAATGTCATTTGATTGGATTGTCCCATTTCTACCAAGGTGATAGAAGAAGAATAAGGTACAAAGTGGGGGAATGAATAAAGTGTGTTGTGATTGACTTGTCCCATTGCTACCAAGTGGTGCAGGGGCACCTCTTCAACAAGCCATTCATGGATCAGAGGATGAGGATTAGGGTCATTTTGAATTTCTTTTGTTTGTGCATTTTCATGTTTTGTTTGTTCATTTACATGTTTTGAATAAGGACCCCACCTTGTAAACCAATGTCCCAAATTAGGCATCTTCATAAGACAATTTGGACAATTTGGTAAATATGGGTAGAATGATGTTTATTTGATGCTTTGAAGAATTTTAGGGTGTGTAGATGGTATTTGGTTGATCCAATTTGTGTGGATCCCAAACTTGGTTTGGTTGACAACTTTTGTAACAAATGCAACATTTGAAAAATGCAACAACATTTTGACTTTCAATTGATGTAAGCCTCTCAACGGCTCCTGCCTCTTCAAAATTTGGTTGGAAACCATTTGGAGAAGGTCTATATACCTTTTGGGCATGATTCCAAAGGTTGGTGTGGTTGGTGATTGAAATTTGAAAGCATAATAAGACAGAAAACTAAGTTTTTCCTTGAAATTCTGAACTTGTTGTGGTTGTACGTCATTGTACGGATTGATTCTAACAAATTTGTTCATGGAGAAGTTAGAGGATTGAGTCACCTTTGTTTTGGCAGTGGTTTGAGGTCTTGATATTCTATGAGTAGTGAGAACCCCTTGTTTTACTAACTGTAACCCAGAAAGCAAGGGTTTGGCTAGGGTTTTGACAAAAAATGGCCATATCTTGCATCTCCCCCATCTAGAAGTTCATTCTTTTGGTAGAATGCAATATTGGTCAGTTTAATTTAATTTTTTCATGGTTTTTTGTAGAGGAGGCTTCGCTGTGAAGAGTATGATGAAAATCTAGGTAGGCATCTCCATGTGACTACCTTGGACAAAATTAGGACAGCCATCCTAAAATCTCTTAGCAATGAATTTCAGGCATGCAACCCTAGAATTAGAGGTTATTTATTATTCCCCACATTCTCATGAAGTTGGTTTTGTGTTTGAGAATCTAGAAATTGGAGTTGCTTTGTAAATTAGGCCTAAGAGCCCTAATTAGGCCTCTCAGCTTCTAAAGGGTTCAGACCCTTAGATTGTAGATCTTACCAATCCCTTTTGGGGATATGTGTAACTCCATAAAGGGTATCTATAATGGTGAATATTTTTCCAATTTGAGTTCAATGTTTTGGAGTTAAGGGCAAAATATCCATTACATAGGGCTACTAGCCAAGGGGGTAGGTTTCCAAAGGAAGTATAGGGCATTGATGCCAAAGTCCAAAATAAATGTTTGGAATAGTTCCTAGGTGTCATGAATTGACCAAATCCAAGGCCCCCAAGAGAATGAGTCATGGTGAGGCATGTTGGAGATGTTGAAGCCATTTACTCATCTTGAGTAGGTGCTAATCTTGAGTAGTGGAGAGTAGTTCAAACCCTTAAGGTGTGGAGTTCTTTTTGTAGGATCCTCGCTATCTTTTGAAAGGTCTAAACCAAGACTTTTGGACCTATCCTTACATGTGAGAAGGGCTCTGCATCAAGTGGTATCAGAACTTCTAAGTGTCCTTTGGACCGGAGAAGAAGAGAAGATGTCAGAGGAACAGGGATCCCAAGATCTCCCATCAAGAATGACCAATGCTAAGTTGGTTGTCTTGGTGAAGAAGCAGATGATAGATAGAAGAGCACTTAGGGATGAGAATCAGGCCTTGAGAGATGAAATGGACCAGTTGAAGGGAAAAGTGGAGAGGGGAGAGAGAGACTCTGGAGGAGTTGAAGAAGGGGATGAAGAGGAGATCCCTAGGTAGGAAGAACTAGAGGTTCCTACAGACTAGAGACCTCTAATGAGTGTCCTCAATTCCATGGAAAGGAGAAAATGGATGTGAAGTTGGATCTGCCAGTGTTTGTAGGTAAGATGGAACCTGATACAGTGATGGAGTGGATAGACTCCTTAGACAATTTCTTTGAGAGTGAAGACATACCAAAGCACCAAAGGGTGAAAATGGCCCAATCCAAAATGAAACGGGTTGCACTAACTTAGTGGACTTTCATCCAAGATGAGAGGGTGAAAGAGGGGAATAGAAGAGTTTCTACTTGGAAGAAGATGATGGCTTTGGTGAAGGAAGCCTATGTTCTAGTGGACTATAATGTCCAGTTACACAAGAGGAGACAGAACTTGAAGTAGAAGGAGATGGATGTGAGTTCCTACACAAAGGAATTCACGAAGTTGTGTGTGAAGACCAAGGTAAAGGAGAGTGAGGATGAAAAAGTGGTGAGATATCTCAATGGACTGAGATTTTCCATCCAAGAAGATTTGAATCTCCACACCCCAGAGATAGTCCAAAAATGTTTTCAGTTGACACTTAAGGTGGAGGAGAAGCTAAAGAGAAGGTAGGAACAAAATAGTAGAAGGGAGACAACAAAGAGGGGGAATAATCCCTTTCAAGGGCAAAGGAAATGGTTTTGGATACCAAGGTGAGTCTAGTCAAGAAGGCACCAGGGGAGAGAGCAGTTACAACGAAAGAGGAGGCTACAATCAAAGAGGGAACTTTAGGGGCAGAAGACCATCCTCTAGAGGAAGATTCGAAGGCAGAGGACCACCTTGATGTTACAACTGCAACCAAGAGGGGCACATGGCCAATAGGTGTCCAAAAAAGGATACAAGCTCCATGGGAGAAAGGAAGAGAAACTTGGTGCAGGAATCTGATTGCCAAAGTGTGGCAAGTGCAAACACCTATCAAAGTGTCAACACTCTTGATAGTTATGGCTACCCTGAAAGAGGAGAGGCTCTAATGATGAGGAGAGTAGTGACCACCATGAAGGTACCTAATAAGGAGCCCCCAGAAAGAAAGTCTCTTTTCAAAACTACCTACACGGTAGGAGGAAAGGTATGCAAGGTCCTGATAGACTCTAGGTCTACTGAGAATTTTGTATCACTTGAAATGGTAGAGAAGCTTAAGTTGAGAAGGTTGCCACATCCTTACCCCTACAAGGTCTCATGGCTCACCCAAGGTCAACAAACAATGGTGGAAGAGCAGGCTTGGATAGAGTTTCAGATTGGATCCTACAAGGATAGGTTGCTATTTGATGTAGCCAGGATGGATGCATGTCATCTCCTATTTCGGAGACCATGGCAATTTGATTTGAAGGCTCATCATGATGGGGTTAGAAACACCTATTAAATCACCAAAGATGCTAAGGTGATATAACTTTTACCTCTGATGGAGAATGAGATGGAACCAAAGGGGAAGGATGCCAAAGTGTTGATGGTAGAAGGAAAGCAGTTCATGAAGGAGATTGCAGAGAAAGATGTAGTTTTCTATGCCCTCATTCCCAGTTCCAAGGTGACAAAGAAGGAGCAATTTCCAGAAAGGAAAGAAAAAGGACAGAGGCACATAGACCCTGCAGTCAAATAGTTACTTGATAAGTACAAAGGCATCATCTCAGATGGAATGTCAAGGTCCCTGCCACTGGTAAGAGATATAAGTCATTGCATAGATCTGATCCCTGGATATACCCTACCAAATAAAGTAGTATACAAGCTTACTCTAGACTAGAATGCAGAGATGGCAAGACAAATTGAGGAGTTGCTAGAATCAGGGCTAATTGGAAAAAGTTGAAGCCCACGTGCAGTACCTGTTGTCCTTGCACCCAAGAAAGAAGGAAGTTAGAGGCTTTGCACAGACTCAAGGGACATCAACAAGATAACCATAAGGTATAGGTTTCCAATCCCTAGGATAGAAGATTTACTTGATTTCTTGGGGGGTGCCAAATATTTCACCAAAATGGATTTAAAAAGTGGATACCATCAGATTAGAATAAGGCCAGGGGATGAATGGAAAACATCTTTTAAGACTAATGAGGGGTTGTATGAGTGGAAAGTCATGCCATTTGGGTTGTCCAATGCCCCTAGTACCTTCATGAGGTTGATGAATGAGGTCTTGGTGGAGTTTATATACAAGTTTGTAATAGTGTATCTAGATGATATCTTGATCTTTAACCACACAAGGGAAGAACACCTCAAACTTGTAGATATGGTCCTCAAGAGGTTACATGAAGAGCAGCTAATGATAAACTTGGATAAGTGTTTGTTCATGCAGGAGGAGATCATTTTCTTGGGCTTTGTAATCTCACAAGGTGAGTTGATAATGGACCAAGAGAAGGTAAGTGCTATTCTATCTTAGTCAACACCTAAAACCATGAATGATGTCTGAAGTTTCCATGGCTTAGCAATCTCTTATAGGAATTTTATAAGGGGCTTTAGTCATGTTTGTGCACCAATGCTTGGCACCATTAAAGGAGGACAAAAGTGCAGGTTCAGTTGGACCAAGGAGGCAGATGACTCATTTGAGACTTTGAAAAAGAAAGTTGCAGAACAACCATTGCTTGCCCTCGTAGACTTCAATAAGATATTTTAGGTGGAATGTGATGCAAGCCACATGGCTATTGGGGCAGTACTTAGTTAGGAGGGAAGGCCAATTGCCTTTTTTAGTGAAAAACTAAATGATACCAAGAGGAGATACTCATCCTATGATTTGGACATGTATGCCTTGGTTATGTCAATGAAGAAGTGGAGGCACTACTTATTACCAAAGGAGTTCATAGTTTTCACTGATAATCGGGCTCTAAGTTTCATAAATAGTCAAGAGAATTTAAATCACAAGCACATGAAGTGGATAGAGACCCTACAAGCCTTCACCTTCACCCTCAAGCACAAAAAGGGGGTCAAGATCAAAGTTGTAGATGCCTTAAGCAGGAGGGTCTTAACCATCAGCCAAATTAAGATGGAAAGTGTTGGCATTGACTCCTTGAAGACCATGTATGACATTGATGAAGATTTTGGAGAGATCTACAAGGAACAAGGATAACATAGAATATTTGGTGGTTCTCTCGGGGAGTATGGTGCAGGGGCACCTCTTCAACAAGCCATTCATGGATCATAGGAGGAGGATTAGGATAATTTTTAATGTCTTTTGTTTGTGCATTTTCATGTTTTGTTTGTGCATTTCCATGTTTTGAATAAGGACCCCACCTTGTAAACCAATGTCCCAAATTAGGCATCATGATAGGCCAATTTGGACAATTTGGTAAATAGGGGTAGAATGATGTTTGTTATATGATTTGAAGGATTTTAGGATTTGTATATGGTTTTTGGTTGATTGAAGTTGTGTGGATCCCAAACTTGGTTTGGTTGACAACTTTTGTAACAAATGCAACATTTGAAAAATGCAACTTTTGCAAGCAAAAGTGCAACATTTTGACTTTCAATTGATGTAAGCCTCTCAATAGCTCCTATCTCTTAAAATTTTGGTTGGAAACCATTTGGAGAAGTTAAATATAGCTTTTGGATGTGATTCCCAAGGTTGGTATGGTTGGTGATTGAAGTTTGAAAGCATAATAAGACAGAAAACTGAGTTTTTTCCTGAAATTATGAACTTGTTGTGGTTGTACGTCATTGTACAAATTGATTTTGACAAAAAAATTCATGGAGAAGTTAGAGGATTGAGTCACATTTTTTTGGCTGTGGTTTGAGGTCTTGATCTTCTGTGAGCAGTGAGAACCCCTTGTTTTACTGACTGTATCCCGGAAAGCAAGGGTTTGGCTACAAAAAATGGCCATATCTTGCATCTCCCCCATCTAGAAGTTCTTTCCTTTAATGGAATAAAATATTGGTCAGTTTAATTTAATTTTTTCATGGTTTTTTGCAGGGGAGGCTTCGCTATGAAGAGTATGATGCAAATCTAGGTAGGCATCTCCATGTGACTACCTTGGACAAAATTAGGACAGCCATCCTAAAATATCTTAGTGGTGGATTCCAGGCATGTAACCCTATAATTAGAGGTTATTTATTACTCCCCACATGCTCATGAAGTTGGTTTTGTGGTTGAGAATCTAGAAATTGGAGTTGCTCTGTAAATTAGGCCTAATAGCTCTAATTAGGCCTCTCGGCTTCTAAAGGGTTCAGACCCTTAGATTGTAGATCTTGCCAATCCCTTTTGGGGATATGTGTAACTCCATAAAGGATATCTAGAATGGTGAATAGTTTTCTAGGTAGAGTTCAATATTTTGGAGTTAAGGGCAAAATACTAGTTACGTAGGGCTACTAGCCAAGGGGGTAGGTTTCCAAAGGAAGTATGGGGCATTGATGCCAAAGTCCAAAATAAATGTTTGTAATAGTTCCTAGGTGACATTAATTGACCAAATCCAAGGCCCCCAAGAGAAAGATCCATGGTGAGGCATGTTGGAGATGTTGAAGCCATTTACTCATCTTGAGTAGGTGCTAGTCTTGAGTAGTGGAGAGTAGTTCAAAACCTGAAGGTGTGGACTCCTTTTTGTAGGATCCTTGCTATCTTTTGAAAGGTCTAAAACAAGCCTTTAGGACCTGTTCTTAGGTGTGAGAAGGGCTCTACATCACCAAGGCATTGTTTTCAATTTCTTTGACCACAACTGAATCAGGTGTAAACTCAACTTTCTTTCCATTTCAATAGTGGGTGATTTGGTAGATTGAGAGAAGGTTGGTACTCAAGTTAGGAAAATACAAAAAAATGTCAAATTTTCCATCATCCATGTCAACCTAAGCCTTCCCTTCCACTTCCACTTGTGTATCATCACCAATGAAAATGTGAGGTACCTTGGATGGCTCCAATGAGGAAAACTACTCCCTTGTAGAACCCATGTGATGAGAAGCTCCCGAGTCAAGTATCCACTACTATGAAGAACTTGTTGTTGCTATAAATGATTTCCCCTTTCCTTTTTATTGTGAGGAAGTTGAAGGAGATGAATCCTTCTTCTTATAGGTGGATGGCAAATTGATGTTATTCTTCTTAACAATCTTAGTCAACTCATCAATTTATTTTGAATGGCAATGATGCTTATCATGTCTAACTTTCTTGCAATATGAACAAATTGGATGCTCCTTCTTAGGTGTATTTCCCTTCTTGAAAGAAGATGGAGTATTTCCTTGTTGTGGAGAGGATGATTGTGCACTATCTTGTTGTGGCTTTGACTTAGTCTAATTTTAGTTCTTGCATTTTCCTTGATTACTTTGATTCCCTTGATTAGCCATCAAATCCTTGGACTTTGAAGACTTGAAAATCCCCATATTGATCAACTTTTCTTGCTCAAGCATCAATATTTTTGTGAATGCATCAAATGATGGTGCAGTGAATGAAGCAACTAAAGTCAACTGATGGGTTTGGAAGCTAGAAACAAAGGTTGTATACTCTGATGGAAACTTGTCCAACAAATTGTAAACCAATTGTGCATCCTTCTTGTAAATTCCATAATCCTTGATTTTTTCTCTTAGCTCAATTATTTTCATGACGTAGTCTTGGATTATATCAAAATCCTTGGGATCTAACATGGTGAGTTCATTGTCAAGCTTGTATCCCCTAATCTCATCAAGTTGGCCATACAATTTTCCAAATATATCCCAACCCTCTTTAACTATAGTACATTTCTCAATGTGAAAGATAAGTTCATCTGATACATGTTGGATATCATTGGCATATGATGAACCAGTATGTTGATATGATGTCAATAAGCTCAAGTGAACTGGTATGAAAAGGTATGAGGAGATTCAGTGAACCGGTGTCGGCGTTTCACTAAGTGTGATTACCGGTTGGTAGTCTCAGCTCTATGGTTATTGGCTTGTCGATCCATCTTGTGTGATGAATTGATGATACTCTATGATCGAGGTGCCATGTCAACTTCAAGAGCATAAAGGATTGAGGCATGAGAAGATCGATTGTGTTTGAAGTCTACCTTGGGAATGATTATTCTGCTTAGTGGCATAAGAAGAAAATGTGATGGGTTACTGATTCCCATAAGCGGTGATGAATGAACGACGCAGATTGACTTGAGATCTGTTTAAAATTATAAATTCTCTTTGCAATATGATTAGATGGTCAGGATGAGATCGCCTGTGTGGTAAACTTAAGATGTTTAGGGTTTAGGTTTTATGCCACTGACCTTTCTATTATCTATAAGGTCAATGATGTTTGTATTGAAAAGTTGTTGGCAAATGTTGTGTGTGTATTCGAGTGAAGAGATACTTGATACTTGCTAGACCAATAAAGAGGGAAACTGCAGAGTGTGATTGCAAAGTAGAGGATAAGAAAAGGATTTGCCTTGGCATGTAGTGTTGTTATCAAATCATAGTTTTACCTATTGTCTTTTAACCATTGCAATAGTTGGAAAATCCCTTTACTGGGTAGCTTTAATAGGCTTATTGTAAAACCTGTAACCAGGTGACTCAAGATCATTGAGTTCTTTAAATCCTCTAGCAAGGTAACCTTTAATAGGGTATATAGCCATCTCTTAATTGGGTGATCTCTAACAGGATCAGTTCCTAACAGAACCTTATTGCAAAGTCTTTAACTAGACTAGGCTCCTAACAGGGCGAGCTTCAAAAGAGTTCAAAACAAGCTTGTGGGTATTCAGTCCCATTGTGGTTTTTCCCATTTGGGTTTCCACGTGAAAAATCAGTGTGTTACGTGTTATGCATTTTTCATGTGATGTTTATGAATTATTTGGTTGAAAGATCTTGCATGCAGAGTTAATAGGTTATGGTATTACTAGCGTACCATATGCATATGTTTGTGGGTGAAAGTTGATGTTGTTCATTGATCGTATTTGATGTATTCAGACTTATCAGTTTATCATGTATGGTGTCTTACTATGTTAGATCGGTATTGTCATGGTTAAGTTCAGTAATAGTGATAACTAGTTGCTATTGCTTTAGCTAGATAAGTTGTTGAGAGTTTTTATCTGTACTAATTCAGCCCCCCTCTCAGTACCTGCTGGGGTATTTGTTGTTCATCATTATTCATCAATTGGTATCAAAGCACCTCGAGGTCCTTGGTGATATAAGCCTAACAGCTTGAGGTAAAAGATCCTACTGTAATGATGAAGAGGGAAGGTCCTAAGTTCAATAGAGATAACTTCAAAATATGGAAGGATAGAATGAAGATTTACATCAAGAGTATGGGTGCTCAACACTGAAACTATATTGAGAATGCTTTTGTGACTCCCACTGGCACTCTGACTGATGATCATAAGAGAGAAATCTAGGAAAATGGGCAAGTTATGGAAGCTCTTATCAGCAGCCTCTCAGATATTGAGTTTATTGATGTTCAAGACAAAGACACTCCTAAGGAGGTATGGGAAGCACTGGAAACCATCTATGGTGGTGATGAACATGTAAAGCAAGCTAAGGAAGAGAGCCTTAGAGGAAAATTTGAATACATGAGGATGGTTGAGGGTGAGACCATTCGGCAGTATGGTATTAGGATTAAGACAGTAGTTGGTGATATCAAAAGCGTTGGTGGAACAATTGAAGATGCCACTGTTGTTAGTAAAGTTCTTAGATCATTGTTACCAATCTATGCAATCAGAGTAGCAGCTATCCAGGAGCTAAGATCTATTGATAAAACCAAGGTATCCTTAGACTCTATCATTGCAAAGTTAACTGCATATGAGTTGAAAAGATACGATGGTAGTGTTCAGAAGACTGGGTCAGCCTTTAAAGCATCTAATGTACCATCCAGAAAAGGAAAAGAAGCTAGTACCAACTATGAATCCAAACAATGCAAAGATATGGATGATGAAGAGATTCTAATGGAGTTTGAAGCCCTTCTTGCTAAAATACTTTTGAAGGGAACTGGAAAGTATAGAGGTAAACTTCCTTTGAAATGTTTTTCCTACAACAAGATAGGACATATAGCTGTTAATTGTCCTAACAATGACAATAAGGACAAACCGGAGAGGTTTAGAAAATTTAAAAGAGGAAACAAAAGAAATTGCCTAGTTGTTGTGGATGAAGGTGTCACTAATGAAGAATCAGAAGATGAAGAAAATGAAGACATAGTGTTTGTAGCAGTAAAGGAAGAAGTATCCGACAAGAAATCTCTTGTCTCTCACATTGACAACTCCAATGAGTGGATAATTGATAGTGGTTGTTCTCATCATATGATTGGTGATCGAAGAAAGTTTCTGTCTCTCGAGGAATATGATGGAGGTGTTGTCAGATTTGGCAATGATGCACTGTGCTTGGTAAAAGGTAAAGGATCCATCTCACTAAATGGAAAGAGTAGTACAGATGATGTCTACTGGGTAGAAGGTCTTAAGCATAACCTGTTGAGTGTTGCTCAGTTGAATGAAAAAGGACTAGTTCTGGAATTCAAAGGTGGAGTCTGTAGTATAAGTGGAAAGAATGGTGAACTTATTGCCACTAGAAAGTAGACCAGAGGAAACCTATTTCAGTTGAACACCAAGATAAGTCGGTGTCTAATGGCTAAGCTTGATGACAATTGGATATGGCATAGGAGACTCTATCATATGAACTTTGACAACATTGTTAAAGATAGTAATATCAAGGCGGTAAGAGGATTACCGTTGCTGAACAAACCTGAGAATTCTTTGTGCAGAGAATGTCAACCTGGGAAGATGTCTTCCTCAACTTTTAAAGGTAAGTCTTTCTCAGCAGAAAATTTACTCGATCTTTTGCATACTGATTTGTGTGGTCCTATGAAAACTAGAAGTATTCAAAGAGATAGGTATTTTATGATTCTTACTAATGACTGCTCAAGAATGATGTGGGTCACATTCTTGAAAGACAAGTCTGAAGCATTTGGAAAGTTCAAAGCTTTCAGAGCATTAGTAGAGAAAGAAAGTAATAAAAACATAAAGTGTCTGAGAACTGATCAGGGAGGAGAATTCACTTCTGATGAATTCAATAAGTACTGTGAAGAAAATGGTATTAAGAGGCAGCTATCTACCCCAAGGACACCTCAATAGAATGGCATAGCAGAAAGAAATAACAGGATTGCAGTTGAAGCTGCTAGAACAATGTTGATTCAAGGAAAGGTTGCTCACACTTTTTGGAGAGAAGCGGTGAGCACTGCAATCTATACTATGAACCAGGTACTCATCAAGAAAGGTAAAGATAAAACCCCTTATGAGTATTAGACAGGAAAATTTCCCACTGTGAGTTACTTTAAAGTGTTTGGTAGCAAGTGTTATATCAAGAGAGGTGAGCATTTGAGCAAATTTGATGCAAAATGTGATGAAAGAATATTTCTGGGATATTCCACTAAGAGCAAAGCTCTCAAGTGCTACAACAATAGAACACAGAAGATTGTTGAAAGTATCAATGTCAGGGTTGACGAATCCCCTGAGGAACCTGAGGAAACATGCAGTGAAGAAGTGGAAGATGAACCGGGTATAGCCTTTTGGGAACCTATTAAGAAAGAAACTTGTAAAGATCTCAATGTTCCTACACCAATAGAAGCTACAGAAGAAGAAGAAGAATTTAGTGAAGAAGAAAAGCTAGAAGATCAGGCTAGAATCATTCCTAGATATGTGAAGCTACATCATGATCCAAATAAAATCATAGGAGATAAAGATGCAGGTATACTCACTAGAAGAAAAGTGAAGGATAACTCTTGCATGATTTCTAGATTAGAACCCAAGACTTCAAGAGAAGCTCTTACAGATGAAGACTCGATTAAAGCAATGGAAGAAGAGCTAGACCAGATAGAAAAGAATGCAACATGGTCTTTGGTGCCCAGACTGAAACATAAAAATGTCATAGGTACCAAATGGGTCTTCGGAAATAAGTTGAATGAAGAAGGCACAGTTGTCAGAAATAAGGCTAGGCTTGTATGCAAGGGATATGCTCAGGAGGAAGGAGAAGACTATGGAGAAAATTTTGCTCTTGTGGCTAGATTAGAAGGTGTTCGAATGCTACTTGCATTTGTAGCATTTAAGGGATTTAAGGTTTATCAGATGGATGTGAAGTCTTCTTTTCTGAATGGAATCCTAGAAGAAGAAGTGTATATAGAGCAACCAGAAGGGTTTGCCTTATCAAAAGATAGTGACATGGTGTGTAGATTACACAAAGCCTGATATGGACTGAAACAAGCACCTAGGGCATGATATGAAAGACTACACTCTCATCTTGTGAAGAGTGGATTTCAAAGAACAAGTGAAGATAGCAACATCTACTTGAAATCAGAAGCTAATCAGATTCTAATTTGTGAAGTGTTTGTGGATGACATAATCTTTGGAGGAGATGATAGAATGAGTCATGCATTTGCAGATGAAATGAAGAAAGAGTTTGAGATATCTCTAATAGGAGAAATAATGTTCTTCATTGGGTTACAGATTCAGCAAATGAAAGAGGTTATCTTTATTA
Source organism: Cryptomeria japonica (assembly GCF_030272615.1). Taxonomy (NCBI): domain Eukaryota; kingdom Viridiplantae; phylum Streptophyta; class Pinopsida; order Cupressales; family Cupressaceae; genus Cryptomeria; species Cryptomeria japonica. Next base: position 86,485,117 of record NC_081414.1, on the reverse strand, counting down.
CCCAGTCCAAGTATGTCAAAGAGGTATTGAAGACTTTTGGCATGGAGGAAAGCAAACCGGTTGTAAATTGACTAAGGAATATGATTCAGCACTGGTGAATGAAAAGTAGTATCGGTCAATGATCAGTAAGCTGCACTATATGGTGCACGGAAGACCGGATATTGCTCATGCAATGGGCATAGTTGCTCGTTTTCAGAAATGTCCAAGAGAATCCCACTTGGTAGCTGTCAAAAGGATTCTTAGATATCTGAAAGGACAATTGATTATGGATTATGGTATCCATATAATGGTGACTATACTCTCAAGGTATATACTGATGCCAATTGGGGAGGCAATGTCGATGACTAGAAGAGAACAACCAATGGAGCGTTCTTTCTCGGTGGAAGATTAGTATCATGGACAAGTAAGAAGCAAAGTTGTACTTCTCAATCTATGGCTAAAGCAGAATATGTAGCAGCATTTATGAACTGCACTCAAGCAATTTGGATGAAGCATGTATTGGAAGGTTTTAAGGTACCTATATCTGAACCGGTGAACATATTTTGTGACAATACAAGTGCAATAAATATTTCCAAGAATCGGGCATTGCACGCTAAAACTAAGCACATTGAGCTTAAATATCATTTCTTGAGAGAGAAAGTTCAGAATAAGGAGGTTGTATTACAACATGTTTCCAGTAAGGAGCAGCTAGCAGATATATTCACTAAACCCTTACTGAAGACTACATTTACCTATTTGAGAGGTGGATTAGGGGTTCTACCCCTTCATGAAGTCAACTAAAAGATATGTGCTCTGCATCAGTCAAGTACTACAAATGACAAATCCTTCAGGATTGATGTGTTGAAGGATGCTACTTCTTAGGGGGAGCAACATAGTAGATTTTGGAACCTTATGCCTCCACTTTGGCATTGTTGTCAAAGGGGGAGAAGATATGGAAGATATAGATATGATAAATGTATGGGGAGAAGATATGGAAGATATAGATATGACAGATGTATGGGGAGAAGATATGGAAGATATTTGATGATAAAGACACGCTGGTCTGTGATGCTTCTAATTGCAATATTACACTGAGTATTGCCATCAATGACAAAGGGGGAGATTGTTGGATACCATTGGCATATGCTGAACTGGTATGTTAATATAATGATAATGTATGTTTTCATTGATGTCAATAAGTTCAAGTGAACCGGTATGAAAAGGTATGAGGAGATTCAGTGAACCGGTGTCGGGGTTTCACTAAGTGTGATTATCGGTTGGTAGTCTCAGCTCTATGGTTATTGGCTTGTCGATCCATCTTTTGTGATGAACTGATGATACTCTATGATTGAGGTGCCACATCAGCTTTGAGAGCATAAAGGATTGAGGCATGAGAAGATCGACCGTGTTTGAAGTCTACCTCGGGAATGATTATTCTTCTTAGTGGCATAAGAAGAAAATGTGATGGGTTACTGATTCCCATGAGTGGTGATGAATGAATGATACAAATTGACTTGTGATCTATTTGAAATTGTAAATGCTCTATGCAATATGATTGGATGGTCAGGATGAGACTGTTAGGGTTCCCATAGATACTAAGAGGGGGGGGTGAATCAGTATCTGACCAGTAATGAGATTTTCTTAAAACTAACATGCAGAACATAAAGTAACAGTATACCGGTATGCAAGAATTAATGTAAATAACAGAATCAAAAACATCCACATGAAAAGAACACCATAACATGAGATGTTTAAAGAGGAAACCCGATGTGGGAAAAACCTCGGTGGGATTTGTGACCCACAATATTCACTTACTGGCCAATAAGAGAATATTACTTACAATAGGGGCCTGCACATGCAGGAAGGCCAACAACCTAGAGCACACTGCTCAATAAGAAGTCACACTGACTTACAATGAGGATTTACACAAATCCAATATTCTGTACTACTTTACAATAGCATCATTAATGCCAGATTCAGTACCGGTTCTTGCTCTGTTCTTTACATATACCTTTGGCTACAATTCGCACATTAGGTCTACCTTATAATTTTCTTTTTGCTTCCTATCCATATTCTACAAATGTCTACAATGATCTCTTTTATATACAAGAGTCATTTTACAATTTGCCAAGTCGGCTTACAATAAATAAACAAAATATTACATATCAAAAATCCTGTCGGCCTCTGTGTCGGTATACATATTTTCTTTTGTGCTGGTGTACATCTTCTGTGCCAGTGCCGGTGTAGAGTGATCTTGTTGATGCCGGTATAATGTCTTGTCGGTGCCATAGGATTGCAAGGTTGCCTGTGTAATGCTTTGCCGGTATAATGTCTTGTCGGTGCCATAGGATTGCAAGGTTGACATCAATGATAAAACCTTCAATCACACACAATGTCTCATTGGAGTGTCCATATGCCAACAATCTCCCCCTTTGGCATTGATGGCAACACTCATGAGAAATTTCAAAAAAGATATCCAAAAATGTTACCAAAAATGTGAGAACTCCCCCTGAGCATATGATCCCTATGTTTTTGAGTTTTCTCATCCTACTACTCCCCCTTTGGCATCAATGACAAAGGTTAGTAGATTTTGTAGTTGTACCAATCCATAACCTCAACCTTGTAGTTGGGTAGCTATTATCTGAAGAAGGTCTCCCAAAATTAAGTTTATGCCATCCATAAACTTCTTACTATCTTTTATTGTTGTCTCAGTTCTGTTTACTGTACCGGTGAGATACTGCAAGTGCTCTGCTGGTGTTTTTCTTCCCTATGTTAGTGTCTCTGAGATTTCCTTCCATAGAGATGCCAAATAGTCCAATCTTGGACTTAGTTTAGATCTCAAGAATTTTGCCTTGTTTATTATTTTCTCTTTCTCTCTTTCCAATTTGAGCAATCCTTCCTCAAAATTTGTTATCTTTTCCACAAAAACTGATAATGTATCGGGTGAGTTAACAAAATTATCTGCAAGTTTATTGATCTCTTCCTGTACCTTGCTCATCTTTTTGTCCACATCTATGGTCAAAAAGTTTATCTTACAGGTGTCTTTGTACAGAGTTTTGTATTCTTTCAATAAATTACACAGTTCCGGTAGAAGTGTGTCAAATTCCCTGTTACACTTCTTTATTCCTTCCTCAAAGAATTTCTATTTCTCTTTTTCTACAATTTCCTTAACAGATTCTACCTTTGTTTGCTCAAAATTTCCAGAAATGTATTTACAAAGTGTATCCAACTGTCCTAAAGAATCTTTATTGTCTATATTACAATTAGGAGCTATTGATTTCAAAAATGGAATTGAATCATCTATCCCTTTATAAGCTTGTGAGCTATAATCAGTTATTTTCTTGATAGATTCAAGTAATACCTCAGTCACATTTGATGGTGACCCAACAAACTGAGTATCGGTGGAAGTGACCAAGCTTGTATTGACCTCTGGTAGGTCTATTTGTGTTTGCATTTCTTTAAGCATTGGTTTTCCTGCTTCATTTCTTACCGGTGGCATCTGTTCTAGAGCCTTTAGCTCTATTGGTTCCTCTGTTTGTGTTTCAGATTCCATCTTTTTCTCTGTATCTGCTGCCGGTTGCTTTGTGTTTCCTGTTACCGGAGGCACTTTGGCTATACCTAATTTATTTGGTGTATCCTTATCTACCACTATGTTGATCTTCTGAGTATCAACATTCACAGTATATAGGACTTCAGGATTAGGATTATTATCCTCTGTATCCATACTCTTAGTTGCTGGTTGATCTTTTGTAGTTGTTTTTTTTACTGGTGGAGTATTTAGAGGAGGTGGGGGTAAGTTGTCTCTAATCTTGATACTTGGTGGTCCACTAACTTTACCTTTCCCTTTGTCCTTCTGATATACTAGAATGGGCTTGGGATTCCTATATTCTTCTTGTTTTTCTTTTTCAACCAAGAATATATCCCAACCATTTTCTGTTTCCTCTGAAACCTCTGTAACTCTACCTGCCATTAGTAAAATTTGTCGGCGTGCAGTGGAAAAAACTGTTCGATTGGCCTGAGCTATGAGATCATCAATTTCTTTAGGTGAGTTAACCAGGTATACTGCAAGTAATTTTTCTATTTTAATTTTCTTATCCAACTCAATTATTCCTTGCCTTCTGGCCTTAAGTCTTTTGTATAGTTCATCAGGAATTTCATTTAAGACTTGCATCAAAAACTTTTTATACATGTCCATGTGTAATATAACACTCTCCTCAACTTGTCCTTTCTCATTATCTGATAGGGTGTCATAAATTTTCCCTATGTTTTTTAGTTTACCTTCCTCTGTGATCTCATTCAGTAATATGTCAAGAGGGGCCAAGTCAGTGTTTCTCTTTTTCTTCTTTTTGGGGGTCAGCTTCTTTTTAGGTGTGACTTTCTTGACCGGAGATCTCACGGCTTGTTGCTTCTGCCTTGTCCTTCTAGGTGAAGGAGTGGTTGCTGGTGAGGGGTCTCTTTTCCTGACAACTCTTTTGAAATTTGTTGGCATATCTCCTTTTGAGGAGGTACCTACCGGTGATAGATGAGCTTCAGGTTGTTGGGCTGCCAACTCATCTTCAGTTATGCCGGTTTTCTTTAATATGTCTTCCTTTATGATTTTTACTTGTCTGGATCCTTTCCTCACAAATGCCTCAACTTTCTTCACTCTCTTCTTAGACTGAATATGTCTTTATGTGGTTCAGTACTACCAAATACTTCTTCCTTTGGTTCCTTGGGAGCTTCCAGAAGTGCTTTAGCATAAGTTTCAATAATATGATCATCGGTCTCATAACCCATCTCTATTACCCAAATTGTCCTTGGGATGACTGCTTCCATCTAGATCTCATCCTTTTTAATTACAAAACATATATCATCCTTGTATTTGTTGACAATTTCCTATGATAGTCTAATTCTTTTGTTCATTCTGACCTTTAGTGCTTGAAAATACTCATTGATATTCTTTTCTTTGTTTTCACCCATGGTGTTGAATAAGTCTGATAATTGTTTTCCTATCGGTATGTCAAATCCAAAATCCTTGTTGCCTATACTGGGAGCCTGTTTGGTTATATGTAGCATTAAGCATACAAGTAGATTTCCAAACCTAAAGGTTCCTTTCTTATCCTTCTTGATTTTTTCTAAATTATCAATTAACTCATCCTTTAACCATTCACAGATGTCAATTTTTACATTGTCCTTAACCATGTCATAAGTACTCTTTATGCATAAACTGGAAACTGAGTTAAGCCTATTAGCATGAGTTGCTTTGTACCCTAAAATCATGCTAACAAATCTAACATTTGTATCGGTCACATCATTAACCCTCAGAGACCTTCTGTCTGATGTTGCACCAGTTAACTTCATTACTAGGTCATTGGAGACCTTCTTGGTCTTGTCAGGTCTGTTACTGGTGGAATGTAACCCTGTTACTGCTTTCACAGCTTCCTTTGTAATTTTGTGCATTGAGTCAAGCCAAAAGAATGAACCATGTACCTTGCTTAGAACTATCCTAACCACTTCCTTGGGAAATTCAAGAATGCAAAGGATTTCAGTGAATCCTAGGGTTTCAACAACTTTATATTCAGGTTTCACATTTCCAAAATTGTCACATATAACAGACTTATACATGTTTTTAATTTCTTCATCACCTAATTCCTCTATGTTGCAATGAATATACATTCTAGGGTATTCTGCATAAACAAAACCTTTTGGAATTTTTGAAAAAGAACCTGTATTGTCATCTTTCTTAGCTACCTCGGGAACTAGCTCAAACACGGGCCTAGGTCATTTTATAACTTCAACTACTGTAGGGTTTTCTATGAATTCAGGTGTAGAGGAGGATGCCATGATGATAAATACCTTTTTCTGCCTTTGGATGGATTGATTGCTGAACTGCTTTGCCTTTTTTTCTCGGAATGCCTTAGCTCAGAAATCTTCGCACTCTCTGAAAGTTTGAATGCTCGATGAAGTGAAATGGAGCCAAAACCTTATTTTATAAAGTCTTTTCTACTACCTACCACATTAATTGCTTGTTGGTAATGTATTAGCTTAACTTTATTTTCCGGTAGTGAGTGATTTTACAACTTCCTTTTTTTTTTTTTAACCGAGGGAATAATAGCACATGTGTCATTAGATTGTCAAACCCTCAAGATAATTTTCTTTAATTAGATGAAGAACATCCTGTCGGTGGAGCATTACTTTGTCCTGCCGATGGAGCATCACATTGTCCTGTCGGTGGAGCATTTGTTGGTTCTACTGGTGGAGGAGTATCCCTAATATTTAGATCACCTTTTCTAATCCATTGCTTTGAGAATTCTTGCTTAACCTCTTCAACCTTTTCTTTACCTTTCAAACTAGTACTTTTGTTGTCTACCGGTGTACCTTTACTTCTACAAAATTTAGAAATATGACCAATCTTGTTACATGCATAACAAATTACATTATTTTTCTGAATAGCTTTCCCATAACCTATGCCGGTTTGTGTTCTGCATTGATTTGATAAATGGCCAAATCTTCCACAAACATAACATCTTACATTCATTCTGCAATTTTCAAAGTTATGATCAATTTTGTTGCATTTGGAGCATTGACCGGTGGGAGGATTGATATTCTGATAATTCCTAGATCTACATTCATTTTCCATTGAATTTGTAAGTATTAGAAGGTCTTACTGGTTTGCTATGATCTTGGGTATTTGTAGTACTGGAGCTTTCTCCAACTTCAAATCTAATTCCAGAAGTGTCACCTTTGGGTTTTTGATTCTTCAATAAGGTACCAAGTTCTTCTGAGCTTTTCTTGAATTTTTCTTTGTGTTGATTTTTAGTTTCCAATTCCCTTTCCAAGATTTCTTTTTGTCTGATTAGTTCATTCGATTCATTCTGAGTATGCATCAAATCTGTCTTCAACATGTCATTTTCATAGCTAAGTCTTGCATTCTCATTTGCTGCATCACTTAGTCTTCTGGTCAATTCTTCTTCATTCTTCTTTCTATCCTCAATCTCTTTGCAAAATCTCATAGTCATATCCTACATTTCATTTTTTGTTGTCGTGATCTCTTGTTTCAATTTGCTTATCATATCATTTAGTGATTCCTTTTCATCATTCTCATTTTGCAATTTTTCACAAAGTTCTCTTCTCTTATTTCTTGTAACAGTAAGATTTTCTTGAAGTGCCTGAATAATATCCTAAGCTGCTTTTAAATCATCTTCTAATTTGATATTTTTCAATTTTTCTGCATCATAGTCAGTAAGAGCTCCTTCAAGTTGCTTCATCAGATTTTCCATCTTTACCGGTGTCAAGATCTTCCTCAAGTTGTTAGGCTTCTAAAAATAGAGGACCAAGCTCTGATACCAATTGTTAGGGTTCCCACAGATACTGAGAGGGGGGGGTGAATTAGTATCTGACCGGTAATGAGATTTTCTTAAAACTGAACATGCAGAACATAAAGTAACAGTATACCGGTATGCAAGAATTAATGTAAATAACATAATCAAAAACATCCACATGAAAAGAACACCATAACACAAGATGTTTAACAAGGAAACCCGGTGTGGGAAAAACCTCGGTGGGATTTGTGACCCACAATATTCACTTACTGGCCAATAAGAGAATATTACTTACAATAGGGGCCTGCACATGCAGGAAGGCCAACTACCTAGAGCACACTGCTCAATAAGAAGTCACACTGACTTAAACTAAGGATTTACACAAATCCAATATTTTGTACTGCTTTACAATAGCATCATTAATGCCAGATTCAATACTGGTTCTTGCTCTGTTCTTTACATATACCTTTGACCTACAATTCACACATTAGGTCTGCCTTATAATTTTCTTTTTGCTTCCTATCCATATTCTACAAATGTCTACAATGATCTCTTTTATATACAAGAGTCATTTTACAATTTGCCAAGTCGGCTTACAATAAATAAACAAAATATTACATATCAAAAAACCTGTCGGCCTTTGTGTCGGTATACATATTTTCTTCTATGCCGGTGTACATCTTCTGTGTCAATGCCGATGTAGAGTGATCTTGCTAATGTCGGTATAATGTCTTGCCGGTGCCATAGGATTGCAAGGTTGCCTGTGTAATGCTTTGCTGGTATAATGTCTTGCCGGTGCCATAGGATTGCAAGGTTACCATCAATGACAAAACCTTCAATCACACACAATGTCTCATTGGAGTGTCCATATGCCAACAGAGACCGCCTGTGTGGTAAACCTAAGATGTTTAGGGTTTAGGGTTTATGCCACCAACCTTTCTGTTACCTATAAGGTTGATGATGTTTGTATTGAAGAGTTGTTGGCAAATGTTGTGTGTGTGTTTCAGTGAAGAGATACTTGATACTTGCAAGACTAGTAAAGAGGGAAACTACAGAGTGTGATAGCAAAGTAGAGGATAAGAAAAGGATCTACCTTGGCATGTAGTATTGTTATCAGATTGTAGTTTTACCTTTTGTCTTTTAACCATTGCAACAATTGGAAAATCCCTTTACTGGGTAGCTTTAACAGGCTTATTGTAAAACCTGTAACCAGGTGACTCAAGATCATTGAGTTCTTTAAATCCTCTAGCAAGGTAACCTTTAACAGGGTTTCAAGCTTTAACAGGGTATATAGCCATCTCTTAACTGGGTGATCTCTAACAGGATCAATTCCTAATAGAACCTTATTGTAAAGTCTTTAACTGGACTAGGCTCCTAACAGGGTGAGCTTCAAAAGAGTTCAAAACAAACGTGTGGGTATTCATTTCCACCGTGGTTTTTCCCATTTGGGTTTCCACATGAAAAATCAGTGTGTTATGTGTTATGCATTTTTCATGTGATGTTTATGAAGTATTTGGTTGAAAGATCATGCATGCAGAGTTAATAGGTTATGGTATTACTAGTGTACTATATGCATATGTTTATGGGTGAAAGTTGATGTTGTACATTGATCGTATTTGATGTATTCAGACTTATTAGTTTATGGTGTCTGGTGTCTTACTATTTTAGACTGGTATTGTCATGGTTAAGTTCAGTAATAGTGATAACCAGTTGGTATTACTTTAGCTAGATAAGTCATTGAGAGTTTTTATCTGTACCGATTCACCCCCCCCCCCCCTCTCAATACCTGCTGGGGTATCTGTTGTTCGTCATTATTCATCAATACATACTTTCTCAAAGTTCCAAGAGCCATAGAATTTTTAGTGAGTCATTCCATTTGAGAATTTAGATCATCTTTAGGATCTGCTAGTGCTACCATCTTTCCATTTATGTAATGAATTAGTCCTTTTTTCCATTTACTTACTCCATGCTTTAATTTTCCATAATGCATAGTTATCTGGAGTTAGAAGTGGAAATTTAGGAGAACCCATAATGAAAAATGAAAGAGCATGAGATAGAGAGAGGAACAATCACACAAGACACACCCACCCCCCCCCCCCCCCCCCACAAAAAAAAAAAAAGGTTGGTTTGGCACTTTATACTTAGTGCATGCATAATGGGCCACTTGTAAACAAGGGAAAAGTGGACTTCTGATTTTAAGATTACAACTACCTCAAATAGGCTATAGAAGACTTAAATAATACACAAGACCTTAACTAAGATCCAAGTATGTACATGTGCCAAATGAGGCCAAAAAGGATCAAATTTTGAAAGTGATATTTCTACTCAAAATGGTGAAAAATAGATACCACCATAGGAATGTAGATGAAAAACTATGCACTTCAAAAGAAAATGACACTTGCAAAGGAGGTCATATGAGCCTAAACAGAGCTTGAGAAGTTACAGAAATAAGGATTAGATAGGTATAGTTGTAATAAACTGATATTTTAGACAAATATGTCTACCAAAATCATAAACTAATCACACCATTGTGGAGATCATGAAACATTATCCCAAATAAATAAAAAACTGCACTAAAAAGGCCTCAAAATGACCAAGTTATGAGCCTTCAGTGTTGGACTACAAAATAAAAAACTCAAATGGTGAAGAGATCAAATATTTTTAAAAATTATGTTGATGCAATGGTGGTGTCAGCATTTCATGAGCTTTAATTTCATGAGTTGTACTGTATGGATTGTTGACGTGGTGGTGTATAGATGAATGATACATGGTAGTGTAGAAGTTGATGTGGCCTGCTAACTGTTCAAGTCGTACAATGACTGGCAAGATGAATATTTGTACAGATCTAACATGTCAAGATGACATAGCACTGACTATGTTTCCATGTGGTGATACGACAAGATAGCGTGTCAAATTGTGATTAGATCCATGCTACTGAGTTAGTGTCGATTAGGCATTGATTTGGTAGATAAGATGGTGTTGATTATGCAAGGTCGACAAATCAAAATGAGCCATGTGTCTTGGATGCACTTCTTGCATGGAAAAATTACATGATGTCACATGTATCTATGGCAAGTCAGTGTGGCAAAGTAATGAGATGTCGCATGACGGTTGTGTGTGTTGTCATCGGTGGTTGCGGAGACCACTTTATGGGTGCCATGTAGAGGAGGTGATCATAGAGATCAATGTGAATTCTTTGTCGATGGTCATGAAGGAGTCATCCAGAGGAGCAGAGCATTTGCTAAAGCAGGGACCATGGTATTGTTGGATCGAGGAGGTAGGACGAGTGGTGAGAGGTGGTTGGTGGTTGGTCCTAGTTGTCGGAGTGAAGCAACGAGTGGCGAGGTGAACAATATGTTAGGGGAGCATAGGAAGTCGTTGGAAGAAGTATGAATGCTAGCGGTGAAGAAACACAATACGACAACTGAAGCCTACAAAAGCAACAGGTCATAGTACGTGTTATACCCTATTGTGATACTACTATTTACTGTTACTTGGTTTAGTTAAAATAGATTAGCACATGAATATATGCTTTGAATATATTTAACTTTATTGGAAATCTGATGAATTAATATGGAATCAATGTGATATTTTGAATATTTAAAGATGAATATATATATATATATCTGTGTGTGTGTGTGTGTGTGTGTGTGTGTGTTTTAATAACAGCTGATTACTATTGTGATGTGTTAACTTAGATGCAGGAAATGAACAAGCCTCCATAAGGAAGGAAGAGTATCACTCAAGAGAAGAACTTGGTTCAGTAATCTTATATATGTGCCTTATTGAGCTATCACACACTCAAATCTTAGGTAGTTGAGTTAATTTAAATAGTAGGTAAAGTGATAAGTTACCTTATGTTGATTAATGAAGTTTCATAATGTTCTAGTTTGAATACTCTTCTTTGGAATGTTGGAATGAATCTCTATGATAGGTTAAAATCTTTATGTTTTCATATCTATCTTTATTTATTTATTTGAATCGACTTGCATTTTACTAATCCCATGTATACTATATCCAAATTGGTCAAACACCACATAGTGGTGAGTATAGAGGTGGTTGACATGTGTAAGGGGGTGACCACCATAAAGGTGGCACATCCTAATCCAAAGGAGGGTGAAGCGGTGGTAAAAGCCGCAACCCTTTCCTTCTTTAATGCCTATGGTGAGCACTTCATATGGTGACCACTATGTGTCATTGACCCCCCCCACTTAAAAGGGAAGGATGTATTATATAGAGGTTGATACATTTGACCAAGCATTGACCCATTTAATAATGCAAATGCATATGTGTAAACACAACCATACTCATAGAAAATAAACATGGGTAAATAGCTATGTGGAATTTAGAGATAGAAACCTATTTGTTTAGCTAAGTAGTAAGTATGGTTAATAATCATTTGACTAAGTAATCTTAATGATTATTCGTAGTAGTATTTTGTAAGATTTTTCATGTGTCAACTTTGTACTTATAAGAGAGCCTTATAGTCTTAGTGGTGGCAATGGGAGAGAGAGTGGTGGGAATTTAGAGAAATTAATTATAGCATTAATTTTCTCAAACTTATGTATAAATAGAGGATCTCTCTTGGAGCATAGATCATCTCATCACATCTCATCTTTTTGTCTCCATAATCTCTTTTCATTTTTCCTATTGTTCATTGTTTTCATTGATCTTCATTGGTGAAATAAAGAGAATAGTTCTCATATAGTGTAAGAATAGGATAGTTATTGTCATTGAAACTTTGGGAATTCTTATGTTAGTGGATAAGTTGTGAAGGTAGCGTTTTTATGGGAAGGAGTCAGTATTTGTGTTGAAGCTATAAACTAGGCATGAGGATTCCATCCTTTCTTTTATATTGAGATTTGTATGTAAATAGAATAAGTTATTATAGAAGCTTAGTTAAAGCAATGATTGAAATTGAGTTACTTTTAGGATATGCATTCTTGAGTTGTTAGAAAATTGCTAATCTTTATGGTTAGACTTATGTATATGTATATAATAGCTAGGATAGTGTTATGTGATATTATGTATCTTTAGTAAATAGGAATGATTGATTTGGTTAATCCCAGGGTTAGGTCAATCCATGGATGGGAATAACCTAGTTAGTCATTTTGTTATTAACTGTATGGGAATGATATGGGAATAGAATAAATGGTCGGTTTATTAAATAGAGCAATGAAGTGGGTGGTCATACGACTCACACTTGATGTACTAGGTGATGAATTCTTTGACCAAAGTAGTGTAGGTTGTCATTGTCTACATTGTCGGTCTACAAACAGAATCGCATACATGTAGGTCTACAAACCAATCTCTTAATTGAAGGTTCGGGTCACTTCTATTAGAAGAGGCACGGGGTACTATAAAGTCATAGTTGGGTAGAAAAGCATTTGAGTGATGCTCTTTCTCATGTTGTTGACGACCGCTATATGAGGATGTATGCTAATGAGGACATCTAGACCATTTGTATTACTTATGTTTCATTAAGCTCATAGAATCTTTGTATGTATTCAAATATTCCTAAAGTAAATGGAAATTTGAAAAGGAAAAATGCAAATACTTTCATAGGATTATGAAAATGATATTGTATATGATTTATGATGCAATGGAAAAGTTGAAATGCGATTTATTTCAAATATACATCTTGTTTATGAAACGGGAAAGGAAAATGTTTGTTACTTGTATGTTGGAAATTTATTTCATTAACTTGTGGGTTAAAACTTAGTAAATTGTATGGGTACAACAATGACCATGTTATAGTATGAGGGTGGGGAACAATCTATGGACCCCCCACAATATAATTTTTTGATTTTTTTAAACTTTTACAAATACAAAAAATAATTTGTGATGTAAATAATTTAAAAATTAAACAAATCGCAAAAAGAAAGAAAGAAAAAAAAATTGAAAAAAATCATGTCGTCGAGTAGGTATGGCCATATAGCCTACTTGTCTAAAAAAATTTTGCACCGAAAATAATATTTGTCTAATATAGCCAAATTTACAATCAAAATTTATGGAATTGGCCTCTCAGGCGCATTGGTGAGCTCAGATTTGGCAGGAGACGCTCCAAAAATTCACTGCTTCTCATATCCAAAAATATGTGTATCTACAAATGCACCAAGATCTCTCCAAAATGACTATGAAATGGCACCCCAATGGCTCTAATACCATGTAAGAATTTGCCTATAGCAACCCAAGATCTAGAGGACCATGAATAATACAAACACAAAAGAGAATAAGATAGACAATAAAAAATCGTATTCTCATCAAGATGCAAAAATCAATCAACTATACAATGTACATGAGCCTGCTTATAAAGGCAAGGCCATAGGGAAATGACAGCACAAAAACATAACATGTGGCCCAATGGTGCAGGGGCACTTAGCAAATTTTTATTGAGTTTGTTTCCAAGATGTTGGAATCATGTTTTTTAAGTGTTGTAATAAGGCCAAGAGGCCATTGAGTGTGTGCTCAAATGATTGTAAGGACCCAAAGAGTCTTTGTTTGGCCAATGTTGGCATGTGAGCTCTTAAGGGTGCTCGGTAGAGCACTTAATAGGATAAGTTTTTTTTGGGTTAATGTAGGTTGGTTGATGTTGTTTTAAAGTTGTTAAGGTCATATGAGTCATTTGAAAGTGATCAAGTTTGGGTTTGAGCAAAGTTGCTCACCTATGCAACAAATTGTAAAAGTTGCAAAAGTTGCTCATAGCAACTTTGCAACATTTTCATACACCAATGGCTAGTTGGTTGACACATTTGGTTGTGAGCATATGTAACTACTCCAAGGCTAGTATAAGGCTTGGAAAGACCGATGATAATCGGTTGTTGACGATCTGAGGCAAATAGACAAGTTTTGGTTTCCCATTTGATGTGTTCTTCCAAGTTTTTCTTGTTCTTTGTAAGTGTGTATGACTTGTATGGATTGACACATCCAAGACAGGGACATGGATTGTTAGACTGGTGTCTTACCTTCATTCTATTTTTTGATTTGGAGTCTTGAAGTATATTAGTTTGTGAATAATCTTCATTTTGTTGCAGGTGGGTTCAAGAGCCCTAAAAAACCAGGGTTTTAAAAGCAAAATGGCTCCAACCTAACGTTCCATGGTGGATACCCACTCTAAAACTTTGTGGAATGTTAAGTTGAAATGTATTATATGTTTTCTTTTTGGTTTTGAGTCAAGGGAAGTTAAAACAAATGTTTGCCACCATACCTTAGGCTTGGCACGTTGAGTTGGCAAGCATTAGGAATCATGGATAACAGGCCCTAATTGGGTGAATCTGGTGGGTGGAGGTGAAGTATGATTGGATTCGAATACCATATGGAGATAAAAACCTCAAACCAACATCAGTTCACAAATTCAATTGCATCAGTGAAGGATTTTTAACCAATCCCTACTTTTTTAGGCCTAGAAAGGGGCAATTAGGCCTAATTAGCCCGGTAAGGGTTAGATATGTTAATGACAAAACCCACCTCCTCTTTTGAGATATTATATGTAAACCCAAAAAGAGTATCTAGAATGTAAAAGATTTCATAGGGTTGTTAATGAAGTTTAGCAGATAAATGCAGATTACCCCGCAGACAAGGCTACTAGAATTAGGTCTCCTATTAGGCCTAAAAGTGCAGTTTGATTCTAAGACTTGTAACTGGTAAAAGTCAAAGCTCTTGAGCAAGGAGTAGGGTTGGGAATCCATCCAAAAATCATCTATCCTTGTGTGTGTAGTGTGGGGAATGAAGATCCTGTGGTAGAGGGGTTGAACTCTCCAATTGAGGGTGAAAGGGAGTGAGAGAACAAGGTCTCCTAACCAAGAAAATGGAACTCACAAATCAACAAGTGCTTGTTCTAGCCTAAGGACCTTGGGAAGGTTAGAGAGGGTAATACTTGCAGACTCTTGGAGGGTGTGAGGTGTAGAATCATTGGATGGTTCTTGTGTACCTTGTTGGAGATACCTAGACAAGGTAGTACAAATAGGTGAGATTCAACTCACTCTGCATCAGATTGGTATCAAAGCCAACAGATTGAACAAAGTGGTGAATGTCAGACCTTGAGGTAGAGTCAGAAGCTAGTAGCATGCCACCAAAGGCAATGAGCCAAGAGGCCATCAAGAAGCTAGTCCAAGACATGCTTAGTGAACCCCGGGAGCAAGAAACCAAGAAAGGCAAGGGAAAAGTCATTGAATGGGGTGATGAAACTGATGATGAAGATGCAGGTGTGATAGGAGTCATAACTGAAAAGAAGGAGTTGGACAAAGATCAGTAGATCTTCTTGGATTCCCTCAAATCACTCAATAAAGACAATATAGAAAGTTTACCTATCTACAATGGAATTCTAAATGGAGAAGAGTTATTGTATTGGATAGAAGCCTTGAATAATCATTTTGAATACAAGGAAGTTGCAGAAGAAAAGAGAGTCAATTTGGCTAAGTTGAGATTGAAGGGATCAGCCCTAGTGTGATGGAACATGATGCAAGAAGAAAGAGAACAAACCGAGAGGAAGAAGATCACCTCTTGGGAGAGAATGAAGATAAGGATTAAAAATCAATTCCTACCTATAGATTATGAGGTGTAGATGCACAAGAAGTTGCAGAATCTAAAACAAAGAGAAATGGATGTGAGTACATATACAAAGGAGTTCAACAAACTTACCCTAAGAGCTAGGAAGCAAGAGGAAGAAGTGGAGAAGGTTGCAAGGTACTTAAATGGCCTTAGACAAAATTTTCAAGATGAGATTGGCATGATAACACCTGACACAGTCCATAAATGATTTTAGTTAGCCTTGAGAGCAGAAGATAAGATCAAAAGGAAAGGTGAACATAATCAAAGGGGTAGAGGTGGAAGAGGTTACAGGGAAAGAGGCACCTTTGGAAGGGGCTATAATCCCAACAAGAATGAAGAAGGAAATCAATCAGAGAACGGTGGTGATAATCCTAACGAAGGAGGACAGTTTAGAGGCAACTCTAGAGGGAGAAAAAGCTATAGAGGAAGATTTGGCAATTCGGGAAGGGGAACCACAGTCTTCACTGGTAAATGCTACCATTGTCATCAAGTGGCGCATACCATGAGTTGGTGTCCTAAAAAGACTTCAATCTCTCACATGAGAGACGGGACAACTCAGTTGGTGCTAGAAGAAGATTGTCAAAGTGTTACCTCACCAATTAGCAAGGTAGGACCAGTCCTAGATGGAGAGAACCTAGTGTTAAGGAGGACCTTGTTGAAGGTACCACAGTCCAAAGAACCTACAGAAAGGAATACACTTTTTAAAACCACTTGCAGATCTCATGCTAAGATTTGTAAAGTTATAGTGGATTCAGGGTCTACTCAGAACATTGTAGCAGTTGAGATGGTAAACAAAATAAAATTGAAAAGGTTGCCACATACCCCACCCTATAAGGTATCTTGGTTGAGTAAAGGTCAACATGTGCTTGTAGATGAGAAAACTTGGGTAGATTTTGAAATAGGAGATTACAAGGATAGTGTGTTATGTGACATATTACCTATGGATGCATGCCACTTGCTATTGGGATTCCCTTGGCAGTATGATGTCAAAGCCATACATGATGGGGAGAAGAATTCCTATGTTATCACCAAGGAGGGTAGAAAATTTCAAATGGATCCCTTGATTGATCAAGGTGAAGAAAGACATGTTGGATCAAGTGTTATGTTGCTTAGTGGGAAAGAGTTCTTGAAGTTGTTGAAGCATGAAGGGAACCGAGGATGTTCTCTCATAGTGAAACCCAAAAAAGAGACAAAGACTGAAACCAAACGGGTGATACCTCAAGAGGTGCAAACCTTGCTAGACTGGTACAAGGACATAGTTGTCAATGAGATACTGAATGCCTTACCCCCTATGAGAGATGTTAACCATCAGATAGACCTCATACCTAGTTCAAATTTTCCAAACAAAGATGCTTACAAAATAACACCTACTCAAAATGAGGAAATAGCAAAGCAAGTGCAGGAATTACTAGATAAGGGGTTGATAAAGAAGATTTTAATTCCATGTGCATTGCCTATTGTTTTGGCACCTAAGAAAGATGGCAAGTTGAGGATGTGCACTGATTCAAGGGCCATAAACAAAATCACAATTAGATACCGGTTTCCAATGCCAAGGATTGAGGATCTAATGGACTACCTAGGTGGAGCTTGCTACTTTTCTAAGGTGGATTTTAAATCAGTTTATCATCAAATTAGGATCAGACCTAGTGATGAATGGAAGACAACCTTTAAAACAAATGAAGGGATCTATGAATGTTTGGTGATGCCCTTTGGGGTCACAAATGCACCTAGCACCTTCATGAGACTCATGAATGAAGTTCTTGTAGAGTGCATTGATAAGTTTGTCATTGTTTATCTTGATGACATTCTGATTTTTAGCAGGTCAAAGGGGGAGCATATCAAACATTTGAATCAAGTTTTGAGGAAGCTACATCAAAAAAAGTTGATGATCAACTTGGATAAATGTGATTTTTTGAAAAATGAATTGATGTATCTTGGTTTTGTAGTTTCTCAAGGTTGTTTAAAAATGGATCCATCAAATGTGAAAGTAATAGTGAATTGGCCTACTCCTAAGTCAATAGGATATGTAAGAAGTTTCCATGGTTTAGCTTCTTTCTATAGGAAATTCATTTAAGGTTTTAGCCATGTGTGTGCACCCATCTTGAACACCATCAAAGGTGGGATAAAATGTCAATTTAAGTGGACTAGTGCAACAAACAAGGGGTTTGAGTTTTTAAAACAAAAGGTAGCAGAACTTCCTTACCTTAGACTCCCTTATTTCAATCATCTCTTCATTGTGGAGTGTGATGCTAGCAAGTTGGCTATAGGGGCCATTTTGAGCCAAGAAGGTCACCCGATTGCTTTTTTCTCTGAGAAGCTTAATCAAGCAAAACAAAAGTATTTTACCTATGATCTAGAGTTATATGCCATGGTGCAAGCACTCAAGAAGGGGTGGCATTATTTTTTACCTAAAGATTTCATAGTCTACACTGATAATCATGCACTTAGTTTTTTGAATGGGCGGGAGAAATTGAATCAAAGACACCTCAAGTGGGTTGAGTATTTGCAAGCCTACACCTTTTCCATCAAGCACAAGAAAGGAGTCACCGATAAGGTAGCAAATGCCTTAAGTAGAAGGGTTCTAACCATTCAAGAGATGCAATTACAAAGTGTGGGGTGAAATGACCTCAAAGACCTCTACCAAGGTTACAAGGATTTTGGTGAAGCATATGATGTTTGATCAAAGTTTGTTAATGCTTGTCATGTTGCCTATTCTGATTTTATGATGTAGGAAGGATTATTGTTTAAAGGACACCTACTTTTCATACCACAATTCTCTATGAGAGACAATATCATCAAGGAGAAGCATCAAGGCAGTCTAAGTGGACATTTTGGTCTTGACAAGACCTTAGAGAAGGTTGGCACGTTCTACCATTGTTCTAAACTACAGTCAGATGTTAGAAGATTTGTGGAGCAATGTGCTATTTGTCAAAGGGATAAGGGTACCTCCAGCAATGTAGGTTTATATCATCCTCTAGCCATACCAACAAGGCCCTGGGAGTGTGTGAGTATGGACTTTGTCCTTGGTTTACCTAGAACTCCAAAAGGATATGACAATGTCTATGTCATAATGGATAGATTTAGCAAGATGACACATTTTGTGCCTTGAAAATGCACTAATGATGCCTCCTACATAGCAGGGTTGTTCTTCAAAGAGATTGTAAGGATCCATGGTTTACCTCTTAACATTGTGAGTGATATGGATACAAAATTTGTGAGCCACTTTTGGTGAACCTTGTGGAAGAAACTTGGTACTAACCTTTCTTTTTCATCTGCATACCATCCACAATCTGATGGTCAAACCGAAGTAGTGAATATGTCCTTGGGTGATCTACTGAGATGTCTCACCAAACAGCATGGTCAAGCTTGGGATCTAGTATTGGGACAAGCAGACTATGCCTACAATGACTCTTTCCATAGGAGCACAGGTTGGAGTCCATTTGAGATTGTATATGGATGTCATCCAAGTGGCATTTTAGAACTTAGAGATCTCAGTTCCATGGACAATAGGAGTGCTCAAGGGGAAATATTTGCAGAGAATATGAAGGAGATCCATGAACAAGTCAAGAAAGCATTGCAGCAGAACAATGATAAATACAAGACACAAGCAAAAAAAAACAAGAAAAGAAGTACACTACAAGGTAGATGATCTAGTTATGGCCTATCCATGAAAAGAGATACTTCCTAAGGGGCAGCCTAGCAAACTATGCATGAAGAATATTGGACCTCTTAAGGTTGTGCATAAATATGGCAACAATACCTATGAGGTGGAACTACCACAAAAATTGGGTATATCACCAATATTTAATGTGTGTGATCTGTATCAGTATAAAGGAACTTAGCCAGCTGCAAACCAAGCAGAGTCTACTACTACTAAAGATGTAGATTGGATACAAGACCTACCCCCAAGCCAACCGGTGACATTGGAATGCATTCTACATTCCAGGATTGTCAAAAGGACTAGGAAAGGAGTCTATAGAGACTACTTGGTTAAATGGATAGGTCTCCCTGAATCTGAAGCTACATGGATGTCTGAAGGAGACATACTTCAACATTGAACCACTATTCAAGCCCTATCCACTCAAGGGACTTGAGTTCTTCCAGCCTCTATGGGGCAGGGGTACTTAGAAATTTTTTATTGAATTTGTTTCTAGGATGTTGGAATAATGTTTTTTAAGTTTTGTAATAAGGCCAAGAGGCCATTGAGTGTGTGCTTAAATGATTGTAAGGACCCTAAGAGTCTTTATTTGGCCAATGTTGGCATGTGAGCTCTTAAGGGTGCCCGATAGAGCACTTAATAGGATAAGTTGATTTTGGGTTAATGTAGGTTGGTTGATGTTGTTTTAAAGTTGTTAAGGTCATATGTGTCATTTGAAAGTGGTCAAGTTTGGGTTTGAGCAAAGTTGCTCACCTATGCAACAGATTGTAAAAGTTGCAAAAGTTGCTCATAGCAAATTTGCAACATTTTCATACACCAACAGCTAGTTGGTTGACACATTCGGTTGTGAGCATATGTAACTACTCCAAGGCTAGTATAAGGCTTGGAAAGACCGATGATAATCATTTGTTTAAGATCTAAGGCAAATAGACAAGTTTTGGTTTCCCATTTGGTGTGTTCTTCTAAGTTTTGTTGTTCTTTGTAAGTTTGTACGACCTATACGAATTGACACGTCCAAGATAGGGACATGGATTGTTAGACTAGTGTCTTACCTTTATTATGTTTTTGATTTTGAGTCTTAAAGTGTCATATTTTTTTATTAATTTTTATTTTATTGTAGGCGGGTTCAAGAGCCCTAAAAACCAGGGTTTTGAGAGCAAAATGGCTCCAACCTAACGTTCCACAGTGAATACCCACTCTAAAACTTTGTGGAATGTTAGGTTGAAATGTATTCTATGTTTTCTCTTTGGTTTTGAGTCAAGGGAAGTCAAAACAAATATCTTCCACCATACCTTAGGCTTGGCACGTTGAGTTGGCAAGCATTAGGAATCATGGATAACAGGCCCTAATTGGGTGAATCTGGTGGGTACAGATGATGTATGATTGGATTCGAATACCATATGGAGGTAAAAAATTCAAATCAACATCAGTTCACAAAGGCAATCAGACCGGTGAAGGAGTTTTAACCAATCACTACTTTTTAGGCCTAGAAAGGGGCAATTATGCCTAATTAGCTCGGTAAGGGTTAGATATGTTAATGACAAAACCCACATCTAGTTTTGAGATATTGTATGTAAAACCAAAAAGGGTATCTAGAATGTAAAATATTTCATAGGGTTGTTAATGAAGATTAGCAGATAAATGCACATTACCCCACAGACATGGCTACTAGAATTAGGTCTCCTATTAGGCCTAAAAGTGCAGTTTGTTTGTAAAACTTGGAATCGGTAAAGGTCAAAGCTCTTGATAAAGGAGTAGGGTTGGGAATCCATCCAAAAATCATCTATCCTTGTGTTTTTAGTGTGGGGAATGAAGATCCTATGGTAGAGGGGTTGAACTCTCCGGTTGAGGGTGAAAGGGAGTGAGAGAACAAGGTCTCCTAACCAAGAAAATGGAACTCATAGAACAACAAGTGATTATCCTAGCCTAAGGATGTAGGGAAGGTCAAAGAGGGTAATAATTGCAAACCCTTGGAGGGTGTGAGGTGTAGAATCATTGGATGGTTCTTGTGTAGCTTAGAGGAGATACCTAGACAAGGTAGTACAAATAGGTGAGAGTCAACTCACTCTACATCACCCAATGAGATGCAATGTTAGGTAGGAGGAATAATAGATAATTACACTAAAGGTGGATCAACCATAGAAGGTGGAATTATCATTCCACTATAAGTGGATATGAAAATGTGATAACAAGATACCACAAAAGGTGGAATTTCTCCTACAACCATATTTCCTAGATATGCAATTCCTTAAGTGTCTCCTATGCAAATTAATATGATATGCATTATCCTAAGTTAACTTAAGTAAAAATTAATTACATGAGACATAAATTACACCAAATTACTGATGAATAAATGATGAACGGTTAGTACCAAACCAATAGTAAGAGGGGGGGGGTCAACCAATATAGGCAAAAATCACTTTTACTTAAACCGGTTTGACTGAAAACTCTGCACTTGACTGGCAAGCAATAACACAGGTCTAAACCAGATTACCGTCAGTTAAACACAGTAAGAATGCGAAAGACATAAACCGGTAACTCTTAACTTTCCTCACAATCTAACATCTTATTTCCACTTCACCCATATGCATACACAAGTGATACATCAACAGAAATGTAAAGACTTACTGGTTCAACATGCTTTACCGCTTGATAGAAAATAACAAAGCATCACATGAAAAACATCACACATAACACACATATTTTTCATGTGGAAACCCAACTGGAAAAAACCACGGTGGGGATGAATACCCACAAGCTGTTCTTTGAACCCTTTTGAAGTTCGCTCTATTAGGAGCCTAGTCTAGTTAGAGACTTTTACAATAGGTTCTGTTTGGAACTGATCCTGCTAGGGATCACCCGGTTAAGGGTTAAAACCTATTAAAGGTTACCTTGTTAGAGGATTTTAAGAACTCAATGATTTTGAGTCACCCTGTTAAAGGATTTTACAGCAAGCCAGTTAAAGCTACCCTGATAAGGGATTTTCCAACTGTTGAAGTGGTTAGAGATCAACAGGTATTACAATGATTTGGTAACAACACTTAATGCCAATGCAAATCCACTTTAGCTCATTCCTTCTGCAATCACACTCTGTAGGTATCTATTCTCTTATCTAGTCTAGCAAGAATCATGTATCTCTGCACTTAGATACACACACAACATTTGCCAACAACCTCAACATGAAGAACAACATCAACCTTATAGGAAACAGATAGGTCGGTAGTGTATATGGTGAAAATGGATAACAATAATAACAATATTGAAAGGCTAAATGAATCCAACCACTAAACCCTAGCCTAACAATGAACAAAGATCCACCATAACATATGAAGATTACCTAAGACAATGCAAATAACTCAAAATCACAAAGATTATACCATCACATGTCCAATAGGGTTTTGATCTCCATTCTTCCTATCTCCATTGGTCTTGCTTGATATATTTGCTCTCAGATTTTTATATGCACAAGAGCTCAACAAAGAACGGAATGTGGTTGCAAGTAGGATCGTAGTGTAGCCAAGTACTCCAAAATCAGTCATTAGTCATTAGGGTTTGACAATGAAGGAGGCATCTTCTTAAATAGAAGACACAATATGAAATGGAGGGTTAAGATTGAGAGGTGTAAAAAGAGAGGTCGGCTAGGATTAGAGGGTAGGTAAAAGAAATACCAAAATAATGAAAGGGGTAGGTAGTGTAGGAATTAAGAGATGAATGACATGTGTCATAGGTAGAAAAAGCTAATGAATTAATTAAATAAATAAAGATTTATTTAATTAATAGAAGAAGTAGGATAATTAAATAAATAAGATATTTATTTAATTTGGGAAAATGATAATTTAAATAAATAAATGTATTTATTTAAATGAGAAATAAGGCTAGAAGAGGATAAATGAATTAATTAAATAAATAAAGATTTATTTAATTAATATAAGAATTAAGCTTAGATAATTAAATAAATAAAATATTTATTTAATTAGACATGACAATTTTAGGTGTCTACATTTTGCCCCTCTTTGAGACAATGCGGCTTGTCGCGTTGTTTCAAAGAAGATAAGATGAACTGATACAAAGTTGCCCCAGTATGGGAATAATATGCCCCCTCGAGAGATTGGATGAAAATGTCTGAAAAGATTGCAGACAATCTCTCGATAAGAAAGAAAGGCTAGAATGGATAGACCGGATAAAGTGACAGAGTCACAGGATGAAGAAGACTGACTCGGGAAATGAAGGCAAGGGCTAGGATAGGCTATAAGATAGACCACGGGCAAAAGACATCCTCATTGTCATCCACACCCTTACAAGATCACAGTGCAGAGCGAGAAAAGAGCAGCAGTAGTCAGCAGCGATGGTCTTCGTTCACAGATTCGACCACGTTCGCCGATTTCAGAGGCCAGCAGAGGCAAGAGAGCCGGTAAGTACCATGAAACCTCCTCGTACTTTCATGCATTTCAATTTTTGTCATTAATGCTCAGTAGGTAGCAATAAATGCGCTTAGGAATAGGGTACAGAAAAATGCAAAAATGCACAATCGCGTCTGTGTTAGTGCCAGGCGCGTCTGTGTCCAACAGGCACGTCTGTGTCGGTTCCAGGCGCGTCTATGCCTGGGACTGCGTTTGCGTTGATTGCGGGCGCGTTTAGGTATTGTAGAGGCGTTTGTGTCATGAAGTCGCGTTTAGGTTCCATAGGCGCGTTTGTGCATAATTTAAGCACGTTTGTGTTCAGAAAGCGCGTCTATGTCGCAGAAGCGCGTTTGTGCAGTCTAGAAGCGCGTTTATGAGTTTAAAGCGCGTTTATGTGTCAAAATGCATGGTTTTAGTCTTCTAGGTCAAATCGGCAGTTCTGTGATGAACATACGCTGTCGATTGGATAAGCTGCTAAGAGGATACACTCAAACAGGTCCTCTAGGAAGACTAGGATAGATCAAGACACTTTGTGATGAACAGGGAGTACCAGGATAGGCAGCACTTTGTGATGAACAGGGAGTGCGAATGTGAGTAACACTTTGTGATGAACAGGGAATGTCACACACGTAGTACTTTGTGATGAACAGGGAGCACTACTACGATAGATAGCAACACTTTGTGATGAACAGTGAGTGTCACTAGGATAGATAACCATATGCATTTAGATAGCAAGTAGCATTGTGTGATAAACAGTGAATGCCACGATAACTGACATGATTGATTGTTTGACTGCAGGAGTATCTGCCGATGCTAGAGTCACGGGAGAGATTCCCGTCTACACAGAGACTGCGAGCAGAGTTGTTATTTGAGGAGAGAGCAGCTATTGAGGAGATGGGCCTCAGACATGTACTGTATGTTCCTGAGTTTCGGGCAAACATGGGTTTGCTGACTGCGCTGGTGGAGAGATGGCACTCCGAGACTTGCACGTTTCACTTACCGATGGGGGAGATGACAGTGACCCTCGAGGATGTCTATAGGATTTTGCACATACCGATCGATGGAGAGCTGATTCCATATGATCGAGATGGAGACAGGGAGGCGTTGAGATGGGTATTCCAGGATCCCGGGTTGGAGATGAGAGCAGGGCATGTGGCATGGGATACCATGACCGCGACAGGTTTAGCTTTGCCAGCTGTGATCGGAGGAGCCATCAGTGGGTTCTTGTGTCTTGACAGAGCTACACGGGGGTTGGCAGTGGGTTGGGGAGGAGCACTGGAGATACTGGTGACTGAGCACACCAGATATGCATGGGGGCCATGTGTCTTGGCACATTTATACTATGAGCTGCATCAGTTCGTTTATCACGAATCAATGGGACTGGGCTGTGGAGTGACACTCCTACAGGTGTGGGCATATGAGCACCTTCCTATCACATGACCGATTCACTTCAGAGGTAGAGGGCATGGACGGAGCTTTGTACACCTCTATGATATGATTACGTCACAGCCTCGGATTGGGCGGCTGGAGCACTGGAGGCGTGTTATAGATGATATTGACACAGTCATCTGGAGGTCGTACCTGGGGTGCGAGGAGTGGGAGGACAATGCCTTGGAGCTGCCATATACATTCAATAGCAGATATCTGATTGGGCGGACGCCCTACATTTTGGAGAGACAGCTGGTTGATAGGGTAGGCAGACAGTTCGGCCGGATCCAGAGGATGCCGCGAGGCTCGGGCATGTATGCCCGTATGGTCAGGGATCAGGCACAGTTCGAGCCATTGTTATCGTATGATCAGGCCATCACACAGCTGACAAAGATGATACCCCTACCCTGGGATATGTGGTCGGAGGTTGAGGATGCAAGCATGGATGCAGAGTACTCCGCGTATTGGGCAGAGCATCCGTTTCCACGGTTGACAGATCCGGGAGAGCTGCTGGAGGGAGAGGTTGGAGGGGATGATGATGATGATGGTGGAGGAGATGGAGGTAGGGGCCGACGGAGGCAGAGGGGAGTAGTGGGAGAGAGGAGAGTGGCACCTCGGAGGGAGGGAGGACAGGAGGGACCAGCCCAGGTAGTGAGGGGGCGAGGTGGATTGCCCCTGCAGGTACCAGCAGCACAGGGACAGAGGCAGGGACAGGTGCAGAGACAGGTGCCAGTACAGGCACAGGTACAGAGACAGGTGTAGGCACCCAGACATGTATAGAGACAGGCACCGGTTCAGGCACCCAGACAGGTACAGGGGCAGGCACAGATACAGGCACCTGCTGAGGGAGAGCCATAGGCAGAGGCTAAGGGTGGAGATCCTGAGGAGGATGAGCTGTTAGAGCTGAGAGAGATCTGCCAGGGCCAGGCAGACGAGATCCAGGAGTTGGAGCGGGAGAGGGATCGCCTCAGGATCAGGCTCCGAGATACAGAGCGAGAGAGGGATCAGGCCATTCAGTGATATACTGAGGCTGAGACAGCTCTGAGGGCAGGGAGGCAGGCGACAGAGGATGCAGGGGCAGGCTACGCATATGTGCTGCGAGCTGGTGAGGAGATTGGCTACTGGAGAGACCTGTACTATGGTGCAGTGCCAGCGGATCAGCGGGCGAGGAGCTTCCATAGACCATCGCGAACAGCGACGGCTATGGGAGGGAGTCGGAGGAGGCAGGCATCTAGTGGTGGGGTTATGGGTCCTCCACCACCACCAGACAGGCAGGGGGATCCTGGAGCGGGTCCATCTACAGCTTAGCATTCGTCGAGGCCAGGCGGCTCCGAGGGAGGGAGTTCATCATAGCCATAGAGGGCTCCCCTTTGTATCAGTATATGTACCATTTTTATATTGTAGACACCTGCGGGTGATTTTGTAGCCATATGATTCTTTTGACATCATTGTATCATGACACATTTGATTATATATGAGATGATTCACCATTTTTGCGGCAGCTATATGCATGTGTACCTTTTGTGATGTATGCTTCGATGATGTATGTTTTATGTGATAGATGCAATGCAATATTTTTGTTCTTTTATGTTTTTGTATGTTATGCTAATGCAAATGTGAATGTATGTAATGCAAATGAATATGATAATGCAAATGATTATTTACCTGATGAAAATGTAAGATGTGCTAACATATGTGCTAACATATGTTGTATGCAGGATGTGATGCAATTGTGATATCTGAAATGCTTATATGTGGTGATGCAGGTGTAACTATATGAAATGCAAATGTTTTTGGTGTGTCATTATACTCAGTCATGTGATAGCGGGCTACGCGGACTCGAGAAGGACGATGGAAGTCAATCAAGAAAGGGGGATGGAAGACAGAAGATATGAACGTGAAAGAGCTTCTTGTGCGTTATCATCATTGAGCTTTATTATGGCAGAATAGGTTATGACAATCGAGGCATTTGTTCGACCCAGAAAGTCATTGTACCCGTTTGCATGGAGGTAAGACAGTCACAAACAAGGAATGCCCTAGTTCATACTAGACTCAC
The DNA here is from genome assembly GCF_030272615.1 of Cryptomeria japonica. Classification (NCBI taxonomy): domain Eukaryota; kingdom Viridiplantae; phylum Streptophyta; class Pinopsida; order Cupressales; family Cupressaceae; genus Cryptomeria; species Cryptomeria japonica. The sequence goes on along the minus strand of NC_081414.1, from coordinate 86,457,745 downwards.
AGTGTCCTCATATCCTTGGACAAGTCATAGCATTACTAAAAGACAATCCACAGATAGCAAATGCAAATAGGTGATGATACCCCATCCTCGCCTTTCTAGTCAAAGACATCCTGGAGATAGAATCTCTAGTCAGAGACATCCTGGAAAAGCTAAAAGACATGTCACCAAAAGATAAAATCAAAAGAAAACCAAGACTCGACACCAACATCCACTGTAGTCCTCAAGTTTAGTGTCTCTTGTCACTTGTTTAAGTCTTATTTGATTGTGGTCACAATGTTTACTTTCACAAAAAGGATAGATAGCACTGAACCATAATGTTGTCTGAGTCTGTTGAAAGATTTGATTTGTTGAAGCCCATTGTTGTTGCTGTGTCTCATCTGAAACTGACTGAATCCATGAAACTGATACTTTATTGCGGAGAAGATGAAACTTTATTGCGGATCTGTGATGCAAATGTTGCTTTATTGCGGATTGTGCGCGAATAGACTGAAGAAAGCTGGAAGAAACTTTACTCCTTGAAACATGTGATGTTCTCAGTTCCACACCCATCACTAGACGTAGGATTTGCCTTAGCCACAGATAGGGTCTGATTTGTTATGGATGGAAAGGGATGTGAAGGGATGGTTTATTATGAATGGCTAACCAATCTTGGGTAGATCAATAACAATCCATGATGGGAATGGGTAAGTTTATTATGAACGAATAGGTTGTGAGTGTGTGCAAAGTGAAAGGATGAAAGTGAATCCTGAAGGAGGGAGGAGCAATGTCTTTACGCATGGCGCCGGTGACCCAGTTTTCACCATGGTACTTGCCCAGGGCGCCACTGAAGTGGTTTTCACCGTTGGACAAAATTATTTCTCTTTACTTTTTTCGATTTTTCAATTTTTTTGTGTCACAAGGCGCCTGTTTGCCAAGTTTTCACCAAGTAACGATTTTTTTGTTTTATAATTTTTTTTTTTGTATTTTTGATTTTTTTTTTTTTTTTTTGTATTTTTGAATTAGGATATTCCAGAAAATTATGTGTAGAACCTACGAAGGTGCATGCTGTTGATAGGATCCTCCAAGGGTTCACTTTCTGTAGTTGAGAGCTGATATGCTCCAGATCCATATACCGCTGTGATGATGTAAGGACCAAGCCAGTTTGGTTCGAACTTGCCCTTCTTATCTCTGTCTTGCTGATTCTTGGGGTTTTCTCTGAGGACTAAGTCACCTACCTCAAATGTGTGAGGCTTGACCTTGTGATTGTAGCTGCGACTCATTCATTGTTGGTAAGCCTTGAGATGATTAAAAGCAGTATGTCTTCGTTCCTCCAGCAGTTCTAGTTCTTGTAAGCGAGAGACCCTGTAATCTTCATCGTTGATTATGTTTCTCAAAGAGATTCGTAAAGAAGGTAACTCGACCTCAATAGGCAAGATGGCTTCAGCACCGTAGACAAGTGAGTAAGGTGTAGCTCCTGTAGGTGTGCGGACACTTGTACGGTAGGCCCAAAGTGCAGGATTGAGTTGGATATGTCAGTTACGGCCAGCGTCGTCGACTGTCTTTTTAAGGATTTTGAGAATTGTTTTGTTAGACGCCTCAGCTTGGCCATTACCTTGGGGGTAATATGGTGTGGAGAAACGATGAGAGATATGGAAGCGGTCACAGAGTTCACAAACATCCTGATTTTTGAAGGGACATCCGTTATCAGTAATAATGGAAGTAGGAATCTCGTATCGGCAAATGATGTAGTTCAGGATGAAAGTAGCAATTTGTTTCCCTGTAACTTGTGTGAGAGGCACGACTTCAATCCACTTTGTGAAATACTCTATGGCTGTGATAATAAATTTATGACCATTGGAAGAAGGAGGGTGAATCTTGCCTATGAGATCGAGTCCCCACTGACAAAAGGGCCAAGGAGATGCGAGTGGTTGTAGTTCTTGTGCTGGTGCATGTATGAGGTCTCCATGAATTTGACACTGCCTACACTTCTTGACAAACTGATATGAGTCTTTTTCCATGGTAGGCCAGTAATATCCAATCCTGATGAGTTTCTTGGCCAAGGTAGGACCACTAGTATGCGGACCACATATCCCTTCATGCACTTCTTGTAACGCAATCTGAGCTTCATCACTCTCTAAACATCTAAGAAGGGTGCCATCTAGACCTCATTGGTATAGGATATCAGCTAGAATGATGTATCGAGAGGATTGGCGAATGAAAGTGCGGCGTTGGTTGTTCGATAAATCGAGAGGTAAGATATTGTCGCGAAGGTATGTGAATATGGAACCATATAACTAGGATTCAGAACCAACAACGCATATCATTTCAATAAGAGTGATCTCGTATGAAGGAATCAATAGATTATCTACCAGGAACTCATAGCAGTTCTCATTTTGTGGTAGATCAATGAGTGAAGCAATCATAGCCATGGCATCTGCAGCACGATTCTGTTCTCTTGGTATCTGCTCAAAATCTATCTTTGTGAAGTGCTGTTTCAAATCATCTACCAGTTGTTTGTAAGGCATTAGCTTTTCATCTTTTGTTTGGTAATCATCAGTTGCTTGACGGATGACCAGTTGAGAATCCCCAAAAATGCGAAGTTCTGGGATCTTCCATTGAACTGCAATTCTTAATCCAGTTGTTAATGCCTCATATTCCACTATATTGTTGGTGCAAGGAAATGATAAGCGGTATGACTTTGGTATAGAATCGCCTTGGGGAGTTGTAAAGAGAATACCCGCTCCTGCTCCATGCTGTGTGTATGAGCCATCAAAGTATAGTTGCCATGGCTTCACATGTGATATTGTTAAAATTGCTTCATCTAGAAATTCTGACTGTAGAGGAACATCATCTATCATGGGAGCATCTGCCAATTGATCTGCAATTGCTTGTCCTTTTATTTCTTTTCTGTCTACGTACTCGATGTCAAATTCACTCAGAATCATTACCCACTTGGCCAGCCGCCCAGTAAGTGTAGCTTTGTTGAGAAGATATTTTAGTGGATCAATTCTTGCAATCAACTTAGTCTTGTGAGTGAGCATATAGTGGCATAATTTCTGCGAAGCAAAGACCATAGCGAGACATGCACGCTCGATTGGTGTGTAATTTAGCTCATATCCCACCAGTGTGCGACTGATATAGTATACTGCTTTTTCCTTGCCGTCAGGTATTTGTTGTGCTAAGAGTGCCCCCAGTGCCGTTGGAGTAGCTGATATGTAGAGTAACAAAGGTTGATCTGGAATTGGTGGCATCAAAACTGGTGGGTTCAAAAGATAGTCTTTGAGCACCTGAAAAGCCTGTTGATAGTTCTCATCCCATTTGAACTTGATGTTTTTGTGTAGCAGGTGCTGGAAAGGATTACACTTATCTGCAAGTTGTGCTATGAATCTTCGTATGGATTGGATTCTCCCTTGTAAAGATCGAAGTTGACTGATATTCCTCGGTGGCGGCATGTCCAAGATAGCCTTGACTTTTGCTGGATCGGCCTCGATTCCTCTTTTAGACACAATGAATCCTAGGAGCTTCCCTGAGGTTACTCCAAAGACACATTTCTTTGGATTTAATCTTACTTTGTATTTTTCCAGCCGATCAAAGACAACTGAAAGTATGTCCAAGTGTGTATCTCTGTCTATTGATTTTCCCAAGAGATCATCAACATAATCTTCCACTGTTATGTGCATGAGATCATGAAAAATAGTGGTCATCGCTCTTTGATAAGTAGCGCCTGCATTTTTCAGCCCAAAAGGCATGACATTCCAACAGAAGGTTCCCCATGGACAAGTGAATGATGTTTTATGTTGATCTTCAGGCGCAATCCTGATTTGATTATATCCAGAAAATCCGTCCATTAAAGATAGCATTTCATGACCTGCTGTGAGATCAACGATCAAGTCAATGTTTGGTAATGGGAAGTCATCTTTTGGACAAGCTTTGTTGATGTCTCTGAAATCTGTACATATCCTTATGCTGCGATCTGGTTTACTGACAGGTACTAGATTGGAGATCCATTCGGGATAATCAATTGGGCGTATGAAACCGACATCCAATAATTTTTTGAGCTCTGCCTTGACTAGTAATGCCACTTGTGGGTGCATTTTCCTTAATTTCTGTTTTACTGGCGTTGCCCCCGGTTTGACTGTCAAATGATGCATTACCAGATCCGGATCTAATCCAGGCATATCAGCGTATGACCATGCAAAGTTGATTTGTCGTTCCTTGAAGAAGCTTATGAATTTTGCCCTCTCAGACTCTGTCAAGGATTGAGCCAGGAATATGTTGTGTGGAACATCTTCCGTACCAATGTTTGTCTTTATAGTCTCCTCTACCAACATGGATGATTTTTCCTCATATGATGCTGGGAGAATGTCGAGCCTTCCATCTTCGGGTGCCTCAGAGAGGTTTTCGCCCTCAGATACGTCCTTTCTTTTTACTTTTTTGGAGTTAGATAGCGCCACAGTGTGGTTTTCACCATAAGACCCTTGATTTGTTCTTATTTTCACATTTTTGCGACTAGAAGGCCCGACACCCTCACCAAAATATGCCATGTTGTTGAGTTCTATGGTGTATCCTGCTTTGTGGTCTCCAGGGGGAAGATCATCTCGTATGCCAAGATAGTCGATAATAGCTTCGTCATTTTGAAATGTATCAAATTGTACTGGTCCTTCATGATCCCAGTCAATGAGTTGGGGGTGAACAAGGGGAAGTTCTTTAGTGTTTTCAGAGTTTGCAGGGCGAAGAGTGAAGATGTGGTTATATTCAGGTATGTCAAGACAATCGTCAAGGTCATCGATGGCACTCTCCTCATCAGTTTCGATCACGAGCGAATCCAAATTATCATCACTAGTAGCACCTTCAGGGACAGGTGTCCTCATCCTATGCGATTTCAACCTAGGACCTTGAAACAAAGACTGTGCGGGATCCTTATGGGTTGGTTCTTGACCAACTCTGAACTTTTTGTAAAATTCCTCCTCTTTTGTGGGTTCATTTGGTTCTCTGAATGTCTCGGTGAGCTCATAGTCACTGGAGGATTTGTCTGAACCCCATTCCCACTCATTAGAATCTGTGGAATAGTAGTCCTCTTGTTGAATTTTGGCAACTTTGATTCACAATGCCTCTTTTGTTCTTTTATTGTGTATCTTGGAATTCAGAAAACCAAGTCTCTTTGAGCGTTCCCTTCTTGTAGTTAACTCAGGTTGTAAGGGCTCCATGATGCCTTCTTTGCATAACCCGAGAGGGCTTTTTCCATCATACCCAAATCTTTGCAGAATTTTGAAGCCTTTGCCATAGTTCTCACAGGGTATAATAATCTGATCTTGTGTGTCCTCTTCAACATCTTTGTAGAGCATTTTGTATAAATTTTCCTCTTCTAGTTCACCCCATCTTTGAAAGGTAGTAGGATCCCATTTGAGTATCATGATGGAGATTTGCTTGTTAGGATGTGGCCTCCCATATTCTTTTGGAGAACTCATGACTTGTCGTAAAAACATTGTCTGATTCAAAGTGTATTCTCCCATGCCTTTGTCTTGAAACTTGCTTCTAAGTTCACCTTGTTTGGATGTCGAGGGTTTTAATGACTCAGGATCAATGTACGTCAAAGAAGGAGTAGCCTCATGATTACTGGGAATTATAGTCTCAGTATGTGATCTCAAGTTATTGCAATATATGAATGGATTTGGATCACCGTTGACCGTTACCTCGATTCCATTATGAGGAAACTTAATGCATTGATGGTATGTCGATGGGACTGCCCTCATTTCATGAATCCAAGGACGTCCTAGCAATATGTTATATGTGAGATCCAAATTTAGGACTTGACAAACCACATCCTTTGTGACTGGCCCAATTCTTAGCGGTAAGGTAACTGTGCCCTTGGATGAACGCTCTTCATCATCATAGGCCTTGATGGTGATTTGGTTTGTAGAATTCACAGCTTTGTCAGAATATCCCAATTGTCTAATGGTGCTCAAAGTACAAATGTTTAGACCTGCTCCTCCATCTATCAGGACTCGCTTTATTCGATGTTTATGTATAAAGGCTTCAACGTGTAAAGGTGCATTATGTGGCTGACTTATGGAGGCGTCATCAGCTTCTGTGAATGTGAGGGAGTGTGGAACGGATAGGTATCCCACCATGGCTTGGAACTGGTCCACATTCAGATCAGTAGGGACGGTAGTGTCTCTCAAGATTTTGTCAAGGATAGCTTTATGAGCAGGGGATATGCGTAGAAGCTCAAGAATGGAGATGAGCGCGGGTGTCTTCCCTAACTGTTCTACAAGGTCATACTCAGGCTTGATTGATGAAGAATTGGTATTCTTAGTTGAGGCACCTGGCAACGTAATCTTACCTCGACGAGTTGTAACATGACATTCAAAAGTAGACTCGGAGGAAGATCCCACACCCTTTAGGACTATCTTGGGTCTCTGAGAAGGATTCTCAGGATTTTTGTTCTTGATAGTAATAGTAGAAATATGATTGTCCATCGAGATGTGATTGATAGTAGAATCATAATTGTAAGGTGCTCTAGTGTAATTGGCTTGATCATCTGTGACTTTGCCTTTTCCTTTGTCGTGTTTTGGGAACGGTTCCTTAAACATCTCATGTTCTTGATTAGATGAATGTCCCTCAATCTCAATGTCACCTCTATCAATGAGATCTTGCACAATGTTCTTCAATGGATGGCAATTACTTGTCTTATGACCCTTGCTCTTATGAAATTCACAAAACTCATCATCATTCCACCAATTAGGTTTGACCTTTGGCTCATATGGAGGAAAATCTGGAACTGTTATCACTTTGTTCGCCACAAGCTTTTTGAATACTGATTCAAGTGGTTCTCCCAATGGGGTGTACTTCCTTCGTGGTTTAGAAGTCATTTGATTGTTCACTTGATTGTTTGTAGAACTTGATCCAGAAAAGATAAACTTTGGTCTCACTGTATTGGCATCAACCACGCCATCATTAACTGTATTCTTGTTCTTGTTCCAAAATTTTGGTTTGTCCTTTCCTTTAAAGTCATCTTTGTTTTCTTTATATATCTTGATAACTCCTTGTTCAATTAAGACCTTTTCTGTTGCTAGGCCTTTTTCAATAACATCCTTGAATGTAGACAAACAAGCTTTTCTGAGATCATAGCCAATAGCCTTGTTAACATTTTGTGTGAACATTTCCACCATTTGTTTCTGCGGGATTTCACAAGAGCATCTGCTAGCTAAGTTTCTCCATCTTTGTAAAAATGTTGCAAAAGATTCTCCTTCCTTTTGTTTAGTATTGCACAAGGTAGTAACTGAGACATCTGTTTCTATGTTGTAGGAGAAATGCTGAATGAATGCCTCTGCCAAGTCACCCCATGACTTAATACCGGGAGGTAATTGAGAAAACCATTCCATAGCTTGATCGCCTAAGCTTTGTGGAAACAAACTCATCACGTATGTTTCTTCTGTCGCTACCTCAATGCACGCTGTGAAGAATTGTCTTATGTGTGCCTTGGGGTCTCCTCTCCCTCTATATTTGTCAAATTTTAGCGTCACAAAGTGTGCAGGAAATGGGGGCATTGGAATGCTCTTATCAAAGGGATAAGGACATATATCTCTCATAGTGTATGTTGGTTTTGATGTACTCATGTCCTCCATCTTCTTTTGTAGATCTCTAATTTGTTGTTCCAAATTATTCTTAGGAGGAGATTGATTTCTTGTAGCATACCCCATGTTTGAAACACCCATTTGAGGAGGAGCTTGTTGCATGTATGGATGATACTGATCGTAGACATGTCCATATGGAGGTCTATATTGTTGCGGCATATATGGAGCACTTGGCATAACTTCATGTTGAGGGACCCCATATCTATTTTGTGCATATATACCATACTCAATAGGCATTTCATTTTCCATTGTGTTGCCCCCAATTTTGACATGAGGTCTCCTTGTGTCAAAATTTTGAGGATGTCTTTGAGTATCCACTTGTTTTGATTGATCCATACCTTGAGCATGTAATTGTGCATATTTGTCTGCATAAGGCCTCCATGATGGTCTTTGAGTGTAAGTATCATACGTTTGAGCTTGTGTATGTGGGATTGCTGGTTTTTGAAGCAAAACTGATGGTGACTCAGGCATCATATTATTCGGTCCTCTATTTCCTCCACTATTTGGTCTCCTTTGATCCATGTTGGGTTGAGTTTGTTGTGAGGGTCGACTTTCCATAAGTTGAGATAAGTCAAAATCATGCGGTATTTTAGCTCCACTTTGTGCCATCATGTGTAAGAAGTATTGTCTATCCCTCTTCATTATCTCTTCAACCAATCTATTGAAATGAGGATTCATTATGGATTCTTCTATATCTGCTGATTGTATTGAAAAGTTGTCCACATTGTCATTGTGTGTAGCATTTTTGTTTGCAGTGTCTGCGTTTTCCACATTTGGAATGTGTCTATAAACATCCATGTCAGGCAATGTAGTCTGCTCAGGATTAAAAAATAAATCGTTATCATACTCATAAGAACTCATGTTTGCGGACTCTTGAGCTTCTTTAGCTTTTCTCCTAGATTTTTGAAGATGGGTTTCAACCATGAACTAGGTGTTGACCAAGATGTGAGAGACTAGATGAAAATGGAAAGAGTATGGAAGACCAAGAGTTGTATGGAGTGTAAATGAATCTGAGGTGTACTTGCAATGTCCAAAGTGTAAGACCAAGTATGTATGTAGTAGAGTAGGTGTGACTTCCAAAGAGAGGATAGTTTCTCTTGATGAGGTAAGTTGACCTTGACTCTAAGTAAGACCAAATGAGACCCAAAGGTAAGAAACCTTGATGAGGGACCACTTAGCAAAGTGTAGTTGTATGTAGTGTGTTGAAAGAGTATAGTGAGGACAAGCAAGTGACCTTTTTGACTCAAGTTTTTAGACCAGTATGAATGTAAAATGAGATGTAAAGCAATGATGGACTGTATGAGACCTTAGGACAGGTTGAATGCTAGATGAAACCTGAAGAGACAACCTAGGAAGCTCAAGTATTCTGAAACTGATTTTCTTTGTCTGCTGGACTGTTAAAGTTTTCAATTCCTGACGCAGACGCCTCTGTATGCTTTACAGACGCGATTCCCAGACACAGACGCTTCTCTGTTGGACACAAACGCTGATAAAAACACAGACGCTATTCTGCCCTTCACAGACGCGCTTAGATTACGCAGACGCGGTTAAAACAGACACAGACGCGTTTCTGTAAACTTCGTGCAATTTTTCCAATCTGTGAAGTTGTTTTGTTGTGACCAAATCTGACTGTTTGACTATTTTTCGTGACAAGAGGACACAATGTTGATGACTCAATGTTTGCAAACTGTCTAGACTCCAAAAGTGTGTTGTTTGATGTAAAAAATTTTGCATACACTTGAAGACACAAAAGACACAATGTTTTGTTGTTTAGTCTTGAATGTTTGAATGTTTAGCATAAGACAAGCACAAATCTTAGGGCTGGCCAAGAAAATAGTTGTTGATCCCACATAGGGTTTTACCCCCGAGGCTACGCTATTCAGAGCGGATACTTAGATGCTTGACCTCACTGGCTCCACCCTCGGCACTCACTTCTCGGGTCAGCCAAGCATCAGTCCCCATGAAAACTCCCCATGGCGAACTTTGTATCTCTACTAAGAACCGTATGTGTGTGGGCCGCTACCAGAGGTCCGACCTCCTGCCTCAACAACTAGAAGGATTTGGGCTTCTAAAACAAAAAAGTGCTAGTAAGGGCATCCGCTCATGTGGCCATACATGCGGCACTTTCATCTCTGTAAATACAGAAGGCTCCCAGCCGGTAGGGGTTACGCCCTACAAATGATCAAATAAATTTGATCAAACGGGTTTATGGGGAGACATAGTGTCGGTATGAACTAATCAGCACACGTTATTCATAGTTTTCACCATGAATACATTTGATTATAGTGGTTTGGATGAGGTGGGTTTTCCTCGCTACCACTTGGGTCGTTCTCTTCTCACTAGTAGTCCTAATGACCACACGGGAAGACAGGCCCTCTAAAGATTAAACAAAAAGAGCCTATTGCTCAAGACACAAAAGACAATGATTCAATTTTAGTGCACCAATGGAAGTGTTTGCTAATCTATGAAAACAAGGCACACAACAAAATTACAAAACCCTAGCAAAGGCCCTACAACAAAATTGTTAGTAGTTTGGGTTGTTTCAAATGATAACCCCTTCCTGCAAGAACACAAGTTAGGTAAATTTTAGAAAACCCAAAAGACTTTGTGAAAAAGGGGCCTTCAACAAAAACGTTTTTGCCTCCAAAGCAAGCTGCACAAACTTAGTTAGCTAGATCTGCAAGGGTTAGCCGAAAATAAACCAAATCTGAAACCCTAAGTATAAAATCCGAAAACCCGAATAAAAAAAAAAAAAAAAAATTTGAAAATTGCAAAACAGAAAGCACAGACGCAGTTATACCAGACACAAACGTGTCTGTATGACACAGACGCGGTTCTGTGATGCACAGACGCGCTCACAGAACGCAGACGTTTTTTCCGAACACAGACGCGGGCAGATTCGACACAGACGCGTTTTCAATTCACAGACGCGGCTCCAAAAACCTGCAAAATAAATTTTGACAAAAACACAGATGCGATTCACGATATTGCAGACACTTCTGAAACACAAAAATGCGATCCGAACGCTCGCAGACGCGGAAAAACCTAAAATGTCGTCGAAAATTGTCCGATCTGCAACTTCAAAAATGCAAAATCTGCAACAAAAATGTTAAATGCAAAGGGACAAGAGTCCCACTGGGCGTGCCAAAATGTATATGGTGAAAATGGATAACAATAATAACAATATTGAAAGGCTAAATGAATCCAACCACTAAACCCTAGCCTAACAATGAACAAAGATCCACCATAACATATGAAGATTACCTAAGACAATGCAAATAACTCAAAATCACAAAGATTATACCATCACATGTCCAATAGAGTTTTGATCTCCATTCTTCCTATCTCCATTGGTCTTGCTTGATATATTTGCTCTCAGATTTTTATATGCACAAGAGCTCAACAAAGAACGGAATGTGGTTGCAAGTAGGATCGTAGTGTAGCCAAGTACTCCAAAATCAGTCATTAGTCATTAGGGTTTGACAATGAAGGAGGCATCTTCTTAAATAGAAGACACAATATGAAATGGAGGGTTAAGATTAAGAGGTGTAAAAAGAGAGGTCGGCTAGGATTAGAGGGTAGGTAAAAGAAATACCAAAATAATGAAAGGGGTAGGTAGTGTAGGAATTAAGAGATGAATGACATGTGTCATAGCTAGAAAAAGCTAATGAATTAATTAAATAAATAAAGATTTATTTAATTAATAGAAGAAGTAGGATAATTAAATAAATAAGATATTTATTTAATTTGGGAAAATGATCATTTAAATAAATAAATGTATTTATTTAAATGAGAAATAAGGCTAGAAGAGGATAAATGAATTAATTAAATAAATAAAGATTTATTTAATTAATAGAAGAATTAAGCTTAGATAATTAAATAAATAAAATATTTATTTAATTAGACATGACAATTTTAGGTGTCTACAGGTAGCATAAACCCTAAACCCTTAACATTTTAGGTTAAGCAATTCAGTCGGTTCAATCCTAATCGTTGAACATATTGCATTGATTACAATAGTCTTGAACAGATCTGATCAAGACGTTCTCCATCGTTCGTTCTTCACCGCTTCTAGGAGGCTGATAACCCATCACGTGTTCTCCACCGTTTACAGAGACTTCACACATTCCTGAGGTAGATAGGATCAATCTCCTTCATGCAAGATTCTTCACGCGCACAAGACTGACGTGGCACCATGATCTGATCTTCATTACAATGCTAACTCATCACGTGATGTCATCGGTTGAATCACATAGGCTTGGAACACTTCAACCGGAAACCCTGAAGCTAAGACTACCAATGGGTAGTCATACCACATTCCATATACCGGTTTACATTCCAACATACCGGTTCAATTTTTCACACATACTGGTTCACAACATCATACCGGTTCTCTTGCCAGTTTCTTACTTCAATATACCGGTTCACTCTTCAGCATATTGACATCAATGACAACATACAATATCATCGTGTCATTATACCAATTCATATGCCAACAATTACATGTAAGATTTTGAAAAAGACCAAATTAGAAAGTTCAACTAGAAGATTCTGAAAAACACCATATAAGATATTTGTAGTCAGTTTGATAACAACTTAAAGGAGGACAACTTGAATAAGATTTTTGAAGAGGCAAGGCTTTACAAAATAGATTCATAACAGAAGAACCAGCATGAAAAAGAACTGGACAATGAGTTAATTTGGTGTCTCTTGGTCCCCTAGACTACTAGGTCTTGTAGACATCATTAAAATTCCTTCCTTCCATTCTAACATTCATTCTAAAACCCTCTGTTAAAAAATGAAAAAAAAGACAAGGCTCATATTCCAAAGAAAAGTCTTAAGGAAATACTCAACGAATTTAGGGTGTTGTAAAAAATTGAGAGTGATTTGAATTTCCATTTAAGATTTTGAAAAACACCAAATGAGAAAGCTCAACTAGAAGATTTTGAAAAGCAACATATAAGATATTCATAGTTAGTTTGATAATGACTTAAAGGTGGACAATTTGAATGAAATTTTTGAAGAGGCAAGGCTTCATAAAATAGAAAGTTTCTTACTTAAAATTCATAATAGAAGAATCAACATGAAAAAGAACTCAACAATGAGTTAATTTGGCATCTCTTGGTCCCCTAGACTGTTAGGTCTTGTAGACATCATTAAAATTCCTTCATTCCATTCATTCATTCATTCTTAAACCCTCCATTAAAAAACAAAAAAAGACAAGGTTCATGTACCCCAAAGAAAATTCTAAAGGAAACACTCAATGAAGTGAAAGCGTTTTTGTAAAAAATTGAGTGTGAATTTCCATGTAAGATTTTGAAAAACACCAAATTAGAAAGCTCAACTAGAATATTTTGAAAAACACCATATAAGATATTTGTAGTCAATTTGATAACAACTTAAAGGTGGACAACTTGAATGAGCTTTTTGAAGAAGCAAGACTTCACAAAATAGCAAGTTTCTTACTCAAGATTCATAATACAATACCCAACATGAAAAAGAAATCGATAATGACTTAATTTGGTGTCTCTTGGTCCCGTAAGTTGCTAGGTCTCATAGATGCCATTAAAATTTCTTCCTTCCATGCATTCATTCATTCTAAAATCCTCCATCCATTAAAAAACAAAAAAAGACAAGTTTCATATCCCAAAAAAATGTCTCAAGGAAACACTCAACAAAGTTATCTAGTGTTGTAAAAAATTGAGAGTGAATTGAATTTCCATGTAATATTTTGAAGAATACCAAATTAGAAAGATAAACTAGAAGATTTTGAAAAACACCATAGAAGATATTCATAATCGGTTTGATAATGATTTAAGGGGACAATTTGAATGAGCTTTTTGAAGAGGCAAGGCTTCACAAAATAGCAAGTTTCTTACTTAAGATTCATAACAGAAGAACGAACATGGAAAAGAACTCAACAATGAATTAATTTGGTGTTAGTTATGAAGAGCTTTGATGATGATATTTTCTAAATGGCAAAGTTTGGAGATAGTATTCGAAGTCAGGTGTGTTTGCCATTATCTTGGTCGCTTGACACAATGGTTCAAAGACAAATTCATGATCAAGAGATCTTGTTTCTTTTAACTCAATTGTTTCTTTTTTTGCTAGAAGATTGTGAGTCTCTTGGTAGCTTTTTTGTATCTTTCCCTTAGACAGTGTGTTTTAGTGCTACAAGTCATTTGTATCTTACCTTAAGGTTGTGCACCTTAGTTTTGCAAGTCCTCTTAGGAATGTAGTGGGTTCTAAAGGCAATATTGTAATAAATTATATTCATATTGTGAATCTGATTCTCACTGTGGTTTTTCCCTGCTTGGGTTTTCCATGTAAATTTGGTATTCATGTGTATGTTGTGCTTTGTGCTTTCATGGTTTATCACTGTTTATGATTATATGGTTGTGGTTTAAGGTTTGAAGATTAGAAATTAAGTAATTTGAGGTCTGAACCGATTCACCCCCTCTCTCAATAGTATGTTGTGTTCAACACCCATATCATACCCATGCCCATGCCCATAACCCATACACATATACATACCCTAATATTGTTTACGAATGTGTAAATAGTATCCATTTCAATAATTATGAATGTATAAATACTAGTCATTTCAATATTGGTTATTTTGATTTCATCTAACCTTTAAGAACTTTAGAATAAAGTTAATTTTATCATTGTTCATTTATTTCTCATTTGTTTCTTGACCCTTCCATGCTCTACATAAAAATACCACTCTAGAGTTGTTGGAGACAACCATTCCGACAATCAATTGGTTATCTTTTTTATATAATTTTTTCTACACCATGGAAGAATTATCAATTGTTGATTTTTCAAGTGAAAGAAATCAACCATACAACCCTTCTTGACAAATGATTTAACAAAAGAAATGTATTACATAATTTTCCTCAAAGAAGAAAATCATGTACTTAATCTCATGAATGAATAAAAAATTGCTAAATTTCACACTATAAAATATAATAAAGTTGAAGTTGCGAATCTTGTTTCAGAAGTTTTGCATTAAATTCCCACAAATGAATAAGAAAAGCGACAATTCAAGCGAGAAAATAAAAGACAACTATTTTTTTAATTTTTGAATAATTTGAAAAATAATGAATAATTAGGAAACAATGAAAATGATTATTAGATTAACAAGAAAGAGAAGATGCATATGTTGAGAATAATGATATATGTATTTGATATCGTACCATTTTCCTTTTCAATGACTTCCTTGAATTGCATAACACGTTGTTTCCTGTAGTACTCTATTGTGCACCATAGGGAAACAACTACGGCTGTTCATTTCTCTACACTATTCTTTAGACTCCTTTTCTTTAGTAATATGTGTTTTGGTTGTGGAATGTATTTTGATAATGAAATGGATGTATTAGAAGGATTCAACGGTCCTACAATATATGCACAGGTCAACAACTCGTTACCACATTCTATTATCTAGTTTGAGAGGCTATAAGACTTCATTTCAAATCATGGTTGCCAAAGACCCATAACTTCCCTACTTTCCTTTGTAGATCATAATATGAATTCAATTATATTAATTACATATTTCTAATATAGAGATTTTATTTAACCATCATATTATAGTGAATCTAGGATTGAAAGAAGAGTAGAAAAACAATCCATGACTGTCAAAAAATCGTAACCCTAGTCTTAGTGCTCATTCAAAAAAAAAGTTAGGGTTTAAATCTCTGAGTCTAAAAATCGTAATCCTAGCCTTAGCGCTCGTTCATAAATCATATCCCCGACCATTAATTAATAGAAAAACATCTTAAGCCATACAATGAATGGGACAAGTAACAACAAAAAGAAATAATGTAGGTACCAAGACAAAGACATGTAAGATTAATTTTTTTTATAAAAACATTGGCATTGACAAATGGTTTACAACTCTGTAAGGTCTTTATAGACCTTACTTGCTTGAAATTTTGCAAACCCTTAAATGTTTTGTGTCGACAAACACATTTGTGAAGGTCACCGACTATGTGGAATGGGGAAGAGAAGGTAAAACCCATAAAATAAAAAATGCAAACAAAATTAAAAAAAAGAAACAAAACAATGAAATGATAAATCTACATTTATAATCCTTACATGATGCCATGACCGTCTGTCCTACTAGTAGTGTCTTCCCTCTTGGTTGTGGCAATGTCTACCCAGCACCCAAAATATCATTAATCAAGTTTAATAATTAGTTGAAAAAGAAAAATTTGTTATGTTTTATTTTTAATGATTTAAAAAACACAGTCAAATGATAAGTTTGGGTGTTGCATAGACAATGGCCTTGGTTGTCACGTCCCCCCCTTTTATGGTCGACAGAGTGACTTCAAAGGAACCCTGTGGCAACAGAGGAAGGATGCATTTTTGTGGGGAGGAGACAATGTGAGCCATGTGGAATGAATAGCTTAGAAATATTTAGGGTTAGAATATAAATTAGATAAAAATAAGTAAGTTTTTATTAATTTATAGATTTTAATAATTTAGTCATAAAAAATAATTTGTTTCAATATTAGATAATTAAAAATAATAAATATAGATTAAATTTATTTCATTATTAGCTGTGAAATGTTTTTTTTGGGTGACAATATGTTCAAGTAATAGTGCAAGTGTGACCAAATATTAGGTGACATGTCAAATGACTATGATGGATAAGAGGTTAGAAAATTGGCATTTTGGACACTTTTTACAACTATGTTTAATAAAGTTATAAAAAAATATGATGATTGCCCAAAACCTTAGTTGTAAGTAGTTAACTAGCCATAGAAGATGCTATAAAAAAAATTATATGTTTTCATCATTGTTATGTCGATTTTTGTGAGGCACGAAATTAGGGTGTTGTTGTAAAAAATTAAGAGTGATTTGAATTTCCATGTAAGATTTTGAAAAACACCATATAAGTTATTCATAGTCAGTTTGATAATGACTTAAAGGTGGACAATTTGAATGAGCTTTTTGAAGAGACAAGGCTTCAAAAAATAGTGAGTTTCTTACTATTTTTAATTATGTTTAGTTTTCTTTCCACGTTCTTTGAAATTATATTTAGTTTTAAATCCCAAATGTTTTATAATCCTTGTTGACTTGACCAATAAAATCTTAAGTCGTTCTTTCCTTGGCTGATTATTTATTTGGAACGCCATTTATCGAATAGGAAAACTTGTTTTCTTATGTTTACAGAGCACCAATTTTCTGTGCAATTTGAAAGTAAAATAATATTTATGCAAAGACTTTTAAAAAATTATAACCAGAAATAGCAAATCTCAACATAATGTGAACTGAGCGACTTTATACCTGGTAGGTGGAAAAATGGAGCCGGAAAAATCTCGCCCACAAAAAATTGTTTTCTTATGTTTACAGAGCACCAATTTTCTGTGCACGTTCTTTGAAACTTGACTGGAATTTTCCACTCATTAAGAACCCTACCAAATCGAATACTTTTGTGTCCCTATATAATAAACAACAAAACCCAGAGGAAAAGACACAGGAGCCCCAAACAAGAGCAAATCAATAATGGATTTTTCAAATTCGTTCAGCAGCCTCATTTGCTATTCTGTAATAGCCACAATCTCCATTGCTGTTCTATACATGCTCAGCAAGCCACGTGGACAGCGGCTGCCACCTGGACCGCGGCCCTGGCCGGTGATTGGCAACATCCACCAGCTGGGCAAGAGTCCCAACGAGTCCCTCTTCCAGCTGGCGAAGATCCACGGCCCCCTCATAACCCTCCACCTCGGATGGCGGACAACTGTCATCGCCTCCTCGCCCGCCATGGCCAGAGAGGTTCTCAAAACGCAAGACCCGTCCCTGTCAGCACGCACAGTAATCGAGGCCACCAAGTGTCTGTCGTACAGCGACCACTCGCTCGTGTGGAGCGACTGCGTGCCACGTTGGCGCACTCTCCGCCGCATCTGCACCGCCGAGCTCTTCACCGCCAAGCGTCTCGAAGCCCTCCACCACCTGCGACGGGTCCAGGTCAGCAGCATGATGAGGGCCATTTATAAGTCCACGTCAGCTCCTGTGGATATCGGGCACGCTGCCTTCCTTACCAGCCTCAATTTAGTGGGCAACATGATATTTTCCAAGGACATGTTCGAGTGGGATAAGCCTGAGAAATCTAAAGAATTTAAGGAAGCGCTCTCTGAGATGCTCGTCGTTGGGGGCACGCCTAATTTGGCTGACTATTTTCCTTTCCTTAGGCCTTTCGATCCGCAGGGCATAAGGAAGGAGCTCACTAAGGTTTTCGGGATTATGTTTGCAGTCTTCGATCGCTATATCGAGGAGCGCCTACAGAGCGGGAGAAGATGCGAGGATACAGAAAAGGATTTTCTCGATATTCTGCTGGACAGTAACACCGAGAGCGGGAACAAATTCACCAAATTCGAGCTCACTTGCTTCTTTTATGTAAGTGTTCAAGTCGCCTTGGGTTTTTGGATTCAACTGTCTGTGTTTATCTTTTTGAATCAACGTTTGGATCACATTCAATGATCTATCATCAGAATACATGGATCATATTCCATGATCTGTCATCAGGATACAGAGCAGAAAGTATCCTGAAGATGGATAATAGAATGTGTTCCGAAGCATTGATTCAAAAAGATAAACACAGTTGAATCCAGAAGCATTCAAGCATATTATCATGGACTATGGAAACTTAATGTCTTTGATCCTTTAATATGGTCATAGTTTTAAGTATTAAAGGCTAAATTTTAAATAGTCTTCTTTAATATGTTTGAAGGCTTCACTGTTTCTCTTTTTGAATCAACGTTTCAGATCACACTCCATTATCTATCATCAGGATAGTGAGCTAGAAAGTAGAAAGTATTCTAATGATGGATGGAATGTGATCAAATCATTAATTCAAAAAGATAAACGCAGTTGAATCCAGAAGCCTTCAAGCGTATTATCATGGACTGTAGAAAATCGATGTCTTTGATTCTTTAATATGATCACAGTTTTAAGTATTTTTCTTATTGATCAAAAAGTTTATGGAATTATTTAATGCATTGGTTTATCTACAAAATATTAATTTATCTAATAATTTTTACTTATTACAAACAGAAAAACTTTAAATAACTTTCTTTAATATGATCTAGCTTAAGTATTTGTTTTAGAAAGTGAGAATACTTTTTCTCACTTATCAAAAGTCTATGGAGTTATTCAATGGATTAGTTAACTAATACTAGTTTATTCAATAGCCTCCACTATTGGATTGGTTATCTACTAAATATTAATTTATCTGATAATTTTTACTTATTACAAACAAAAAAACTTTAAATAACTTTCTTGAATATGACGTAGCTTAAGTATTTGTTTTAGAAAGTGAGAATACTTTTTCTTACTTATCAAAAGTTTATGGACTTGTTCTGAAAAAACTAGTTTATTCAATAGCCTCCACTCACCATTAATGGAGAAACTTTAAATACTTGATAAGGTTACAACTGGGGACCTAATTTCAATGCTCATAAAGATTCAAACACAATATTAAAGGTGTCTCAATGACAACACTTTGATGCTACAAAATTAAATAACTTAACACATAAAGACCATTATCTAAGGAAGGGGACAGACTTAATGCACAAACTTTTTAAATTTTTTTTCACAAAGAAGGCAATTAACTACCTTAAATCTCGTTATTTTTTTTTATCAAAATTATTAAATTTTAGTTTTCAAGTTTGTTTCTTTAATTTCATTATTGTGCTTCTAGATAAAGTTATAAGCCAAAAGTTTTTACTTTAAATTTATAGTATATTATAAAATTGAATATCAAGTTAATGTATAAGATTTTTTAAATAATTTATTAAGGTAAAGATTTAGGTTATCTTCAAATTTGAATCAATACAGTGTATATTTTTTTCTTTTTGAGTTTTAAGGTAAATATTTAGGTCATGGTTAAAACACACAAATTTTATTCTATTTATTGTATTGACCTTTACATTGGATCTTATGGCCAAAGATCTGGAGTACATTAGACCTTTACAAAGTATGCTTTCAAAAAATTTAAGTTTCTAGTTTTCATTTTGAGAATCTTTTAACAAGATTATTTTGATGTTTGTTATGTTTATAGGACATGTTCACAGCAGGAAGTGAAACAACTAGTGCCACAATTGAATGGGCTATGGCAGAACTCATACAAAATTCAAATGTAATGGAAACAGTGAAGGAAGAATTGGACAAGGTAGTGGGGAAAGAAAGAATGGTACAAGAAAGCGACATTGACAACCTTCCTTATCTCCATGCAGTGATTAAAGAAACCTTTCGTCTACACCCTGCTGCTCCCCTTCTTATCCACCATAGAGCCCATAGCTCTTGTGAAATAGATGGATATGTTATACCTAAGGATGCTCAAGTGTTTGTGAATGTTTGGGCCATTGGAAGAGACCCTAATGCATGGAAAGAACCAGAAAGGTTCTTTCCAGAGAGGTTTATGGAATCAATTGTGGAATATAAAGGGCAAAATTTTGAATTGCTTCCATTTGGATCAGGAAGGAGAATTTGCCCAGGGCTACCTTTGGCTCATAGAATAGTTCATGTAGTAGTGGCTACTCTTCTTCAATGTTATGATTGGCAGCTTCCCAATGGACAGAATCCAAAAAAGTTAGATATGAGCGGAAAGTTTGGACTCACACTACAAAAGGCAGAACATTTGGTAGCAATACCCACACCTCGTCTACCACATCATATCTATAACTAATTTCTACTTAGAAAGGGGGAAATGTTGTTGCTGGTTAGGAATTATGACCCTATTTATTTTATCCTAATTAGTTACTTTTATATTAAGCCTTGTTAATAAATGCATCAAGCATATATATTTTGTAATTTGTCCCATTTGCTAAGTTGGTTTATCTCAAATGCTTGGGGAGTAGTAGTTACTTTAGGTAGAATTATTATAAATAAAGAGTTTAATATTAGAATGGATCATCAATGAATTATATTGTATTGAACATTACTCCCCCCTTGAAGAGGAATGGAGTATTCTATAATATGATTTCATCAAATCAATATAATATCATTTCAATATTTATTTTCCATATTTTATGTTTTTGGTTAACTTATTGTAGAAAGGAACATTACACCTAGTATTGAAGCTCTTTCTAAAGTCATATTCTTTCCTTGCACCTTTTACAACTATCTATCATATGCTCTCACCTTACCCTCTTAGAATCTTGGTGATTAAAAAGTGGTTGTAGAAGTAAAAACACTATATTTTCTCCCCATAATACTCCTCTTTTTCTTGCTAATAGTTATTTTTGTTTTTAGGGTAGAAACTTTTTCAGTTTTAAAATACAAATAAATAGCTTGATATTAGAATGGATCATCCAAGAATTATATTGTATTCAATTCTAAATAATGGAGGTTGCCCCCTCAAAGAGGCATGCAATATTTTGTAGTGATTTCATTAAATCAATAATATCATTTCTATGCTTTTGTTGATCCTAAAATTTTTGTTAAGGTAATAGATCTTATGGGATGTTTAGTGGTTGGGGGACTTATTGTGATCCATTAAACGACCACCAGGATTTTAGAAGCCAAACCTTCATTCTTTCTTTTTAAGGAAAAGGGGCTAGAAGAAAAATAGGAAAATAATATCTATAACTAAGCCAATACACCAAAACATTTGCAATAACTCAAGTATCTCAAGTTTAGATGTTAAATACAAAATTTCCAATATACACACAAAATACTACTACCTCTTCATTGTTAGAAAGAGAACAAAGAGTACAAAGTCATACAGACATGGGGATAAATATTCAAATCCTTTTGTGAGGGTACTTATTAAGGCTTGGTAGAAATGCTTATTCCTTAATTACTGCAGATTAGTAATATTGAAAGGATTGCTAGTTCATCAAATTGACATGATATGACATCAAAGCATTAATAATAAGTAGCTAAAAGAGTATAACAACACATGATCTAGTCACTTATATCAATGAATTGAAATCACAAGAGTCAAAAAACAAGAGCAATTATCAACTCATCCATGACATGGAATTTCAAACATTCATATAGAAAGAGCACATAGAGAGGAAAACTTGACATAGTCCAATATGTCTTCTTCATATATGAATAAACTAAAGTCTGAGTATATTAACAGATTCTTCAGTGAAATTGATAAAAATTGATGAACCAATCCCTTGAAATGGAAAACCCACAAACCTTTTAAAGATCCTAAGCACTAATTGTAATCAATTATCAAAATAGAAAAGCTTTTAAATATTCATCCCATGTCAAAACAATCATAGCGGCTATTATAACCATTTTCTCCCTAACAGCTTGATTATCATCATTAACCCTATACACATGCATAAAAAAAGAACTTTCAAGCACATCCACTCTCTTGTTGCAACGACTAGTGATGCAAGTTCTTTCCAACTGAATGAGTACTTTCTACAATCTTGCATCCTTACAAAAGGTGTAATTTATTGATGGAGTTGGAATTATTGGGTCTCTACCTAATCCAAAAACCTGGCATCTTGGCAAACTTTTGAAAACTCCCTTTCTCCTCACCACTCTAGAAATCCTGCAAGATACCCACATGGAGGTCTTAGAAAATATTCTTGAAAGTAAAAGAACTCAAGAAAAAAGGAAGGTGAGAGTACACGCGGAAACCTCATGCTCTCTTTTTAAAAAGTTAAAGCATAGCCCTCTTCAGAATTCTGACCGCTAGCCAAGTGGCGCCTTCCATGAGTCAAACATTTTTGAGAAAAATAAAAATTAAAGTCGACCTTTCAAGAAAGTAGTACTAATGTAAACATGTTTACATCTTTGGAAACATTCGAGGGTTCCCTGTCTACCAGGAAAACAACCTAGGATTCTCTAGTTCTCCGTCAAAATTCAAAAGGGAAAAGGAAGGCTTACAACTTGAGGAACATGAAATGCAAAGGTAACTAGTCTGAATCAAAAGGCTGTTAGTGAAGTTGCAAATCCTCATAACCTTTGTTTAAATCAATCATTTCCATTAAATAAATATTTGCCAAGGCAGAAATTTTGGCTTCTAAGTGAAAATTAAATCGGGCTAGGGGGTGAAAAATTTTCTATACCTCCAGGACATTGGAATTAGCGCCTAATGCTTGCAGAGAATATTGGTCTTGTATTTTTTGGTCTAGCAGCATACTTATCTGATCTTCATCAAGTGTTGTCCCATCCGGTATGAAAGGTGAGGGAAGACCAAGCTGAACCAAATGTCCAATTTGTCTCTTCATCTATGATATGGTGGACTTAATGGCCATGAGGCAGTTTTTAGTCTTGAGGGTGGATGCATTGCACTCAATGAATTCATTGGCCCTTTTTGTGGCTAGTCTTCTATCATCAAAAACAGTGGAAATCAATGCATCCTTGCCTGCTACATATAGTTTTTCAATGAGAGCTCGAGATTCAACTACTTTAGATGCAATATTTTGAAGCATCTCTTAACCACTACTTCAATCTCCGCCCTCAACTTCTGAGCATCTGCAATGAACTAGGTGAGGACACCTTTGATCTTCTCCCAATAGGATACATATAGTTGCTGGAGCATGGGAAGAAAATTAGATTGTTGGCCAAAAGAGGCCAATGAAGCTTGCATTGTAGGATTTGTTGGCCTTGTTCTTTAATTTCATCATGCAATTTGTTTGTTTTTATTGTGGAAACAACATTCTCCTAGTGTGCTTCGACTAGTTCTCACTCTCTCGTTTGTAATGCAGACTCCGATATTTGCCTATCCTATATTTTGAAATCCACCGTAGCTTGAGCTTCTTGTAATTCCTTCTAAAATTGAACTTCCTTATACTGCAATTCTTGTTGACCGTGTTCATGTTGTTATTGTGAGGATCCGGTTATTACTAAGAGGGGGGTGAATCAGTAATATGGATAAACTGAAACTTTTCTCCAATCTGCAAAATACTTCACAAAAAAGTTCATAATCAGTACCGGTAGCTGATCAAACAATCACTTAATTTAGATTTACCAAAACATTACCGGTAGCAACTTAAGTGTTCATCATTAAGCAAATATAGTAAAGACATCAAATGCATAACT
Organism: Cryptomeria japonica; assembly: GCF_030272615.1. NCBI lineage: Eukaryota > Viridiplantae > Streptophyta > Pinopsida > Cupressales > Cupressaceae > Cryptomeria > Cryptomeria japonica. The sequence goes on along the minus strand of NC_081414.1, from coordinate 86,434,115 downwards.
CAACAATCCATCCACAACATGAACACAAGTATTTTTCACGTGGAAACTCAAATGGGAAAAATCACGGTAGGAATTGGTACCCACAAAATATGCACTCTTTCGGAATGCGCCCTGTTAGGAGCCGAGCCCAGTTAGGAGATTTACAACAATGCCCAGTTAAGAGCAGACCCTGTTAGGAGTCACTCATTCAAGGGATTTTACAACTTAGCTCTGTTAGGAGCTTTACCCTATTAGGAGTAACCTCACTGGAGGATTTAAACCCAAATTAATGAGCCACCCGGTGAAGGGATTTCCAAGATCAGGCATGTTAGGACCTCCCTGGTTAAGGGATTTTAATGTTGTTGCAACTGTTAGGAAACAACAGATAAATGATCTGGACTCAACACTTCATAACTTGCTAATATAGATCATTGTCAGTTCCAATCTACTTCGCTCATGCAAACGTCTCAATCTGGTTTGGCACACACAATTCTCTGATCACTGACACACTCAACCTTCTCAAACTTGACCTAAATACATTTTGCAATTAGGTCGGTTACAAAACCGTAACCTACAATGAATCTATATCATAGATCATATCAGATCATTACAAATCATTACAGATCATCATACAGATCATTGCAACAAATTACAAGACAATTACACTCGTTGAATGATCATAACTCATCACCGCACATCGATCTGATAAGTTGTCAAACCCTTTACACATTCTGCTAAGCACTTTGTTGCTTCCCAAGAAATTCGATCCTTGTACACGCTAAAACATAATCTTATCTCTTCACACGGATTTTGGCACATCATCATCAACTTATGAACATGAAAATAATCACCACCAAACCATAAATCATCAGCGGTCAAAGATCTTGTTACCGATTCTCAAACCCTAGCTAATTAGACAACAGTCAATTAAAAACATGACTTCTGGTTCTCCAAACATGATGTGGTTCATGTCATAAACTCATTATGATGTCATAAGCACACATTCCAAACTGCAACACCTGACTCAACACGGATCACTATCGCAACCATCTCCTTCTATGTTCCTGCTTACCGGTTCATTGTCACTTGATAGTTTTGCTTACCAACTTAATCGAATTCAAACCATTACTGGTTAGACTTAACCAATAGACTTAGATGACATACCAAGCATAAATAAATATGGACAAATATGGTTGCCATCAATGACAACACAAATAACTGATCATCAAGCATCATATCATAATTATATCATCACCAACAGTCCAATATATCATCAAAAATAGTCCTTTACTGGTACACCATCATCTCCATCAGTTATGCCAACACATGCATGTTCAATGCTTTATGAAGCTCCTTTTGCACTTGATTCAGCTCTCCAATTTTGTCGCGCATTTTTTTTTGCTAAAGCTTTGGCATTATCTTCCTCCTGCAACCAATTTCACAAGTCAACTACATCTTTAGGAAGCTTGTCTTTCTCTTCTTGTAACTTCGACAAAAATTCTTGTTCCTTGGCCTATGACTGTTGAATTAGTTCTTCCTTTTCCTTCCTTTTAGTGATGATTGTGGCTGCCATTTCCTTTATCTCATTTGTAATCATGTCCAATCTGCTTGTCCTTCTTGCAAGGCCATTGAAACCCTTTCTTCTCGTCCCATTTTCAACTCACTAACTTCCAGGTTCTTTGCTTTAATGTTCGCTTCCTTTTTGTCCATTGTAGCATCTATATTCTACAATATTTTTTCTATCTTGGCATATTTTTTACTTAATTTGAGGAAATCAGATGTTACTACCTTAAATTGGGTTTCCTCCATGAATTCTACTTTATCCCAAGGGAAAGAAAAACTCATATCAAAACAAATGGCATGCAAAACATAATCATCTGGTTGCATTTGTCCCTCTAGCTTGATGATTTGAGGGATCTTATATGAAATAGCAATTGTGTCAGGTTCCTCATTATACATGGTCTCCATCATTGTAGTGGTGAGTTTAGCTACATCTTTCTTCTTTTCTATATTTTCATTGCCCTATATTCCTTAGCTGTGTAGTTTTTTTTGATCTAGCCTTATTAGAGAACTAATAAATTGCCCTACGAAAGGAACACCTTAGGGTAGGCCAAAAGGGATCTAAATGGTAGAAGTTTGTAATTGTATTTCTGGGGAGGAGACATTTGGGAAGCTCAAATCTCTTGCGGAAAATGGTGGAATAATCTAAAGGGAACCTATAGCTGGGAAATTTTGAATCCTTGATGAAAATGGTGAAAGACCTGATCGAGTTATGGAGGTAGGGGTTGACATTGATGTGGGTATACGTGTAATCCTAGTTAGCGGAGATTGAGGTACAAAGGTTTGTATAGATGCTTAGGTGGTAGGGATGAAAGATGTCTGCAATGTTGGGGAAGACACTGAGGGGGTCATGGTTACTGGGGCACTAAGATGAGACAAGACAATTGACATTAGTGATGGCATTTGTGTAGTAGTGGGATCCTCTATAGGTACTGAGGTGGGCATAGAAACAGAGGTGTCAACCAGAGATTGAGATCAGAAAAAAAGAGGGGGAGAAAAACTTACCTGTGTTGTCAACGTTGTCAAAGCCTAAGTATCAATAGCCACTCCTTCCTCTTCATCTAAATCTATGCCTAGGAAATATTTAGGATCCATCTTTCATCTCCTCTTTTGTTTCTTAGGAACCCTCTCTTCCAAAGAATTTCTAAACCTTGGAATCTTCTTAGGGCTTCAGATGACAATACTAGAATTTTCCCTTTGTGATGACACATATTTGGCCTATACTGATTGTGGTCAAAAGTTTAATCTTTTTTACAAGGTTCTCTTTTACTTTTTCCTGTCGAACCACTAGGATAGGACTTTGCATGTTCTTTTTCCCACGTTTGATCGAAGGTGTCATCCAAATTATTTTCATCAATTTATGATACTAAATCTTTGATTTCCTAGTGGAAGATCCAAAAGTTGGCAATCTTTTGGTCATTCCATTCCTGGTTTCTTAACTCCTTTTTCAAATTTGGGTGATTTTTTTGGGAATTCTCTATACTATCTAACATTGTGTAGAAATTATTACATGAAGGTCTCTTTGATATTTGAATGAATGAAAGGTAGACATAATTGTTGGAATTTAGCAAGGTGGGACAATGCCTTTACTCCTAGTATGGTCTAGGTTGATATATTACTGAAATTGACCTATTGTATAAAAAACAATCTAGATCATAGCTCCATGAATCACAAACAACATGAATCCCAAGGCGCACTAGCTTATTCATTAATACATATTTGGTTTTTCTCTTCTGTAGGATAATTCTTTCTTTCTATAGATGATCTATACAACATTGTCTTGTTTCTTCCAGCTCCAATTTCGGCAACAACTATAGAGAGTTGTCTAAATACTTCTAAGAATAGGTTTCTATCAGTGACACAGGTGGCAACCTAAAAGGCTCCTCTTTAAATCCATGCATGTGAATGATGGTAAAATCCATCCCACAAAACCAATCACAAAGGGTAAATATTTCATGCATCCATTCCATCTGATCCACGGTGGGCCTAACATTAATTTGTTCAAAATCTCATAGAACAGGAGACAAAAAATGGTCTGAAAATGCATAGTAGTCAAACATATATGATAGAATGTGGGTCCAGGTAGTAACAAGGTTTTTCTTCTCTAAAGCATCAATAATATTTAGTTGAAAATGGTCCTACCTTTGGAAGAAATGGGCATTCTGATATAAAAATATGTGTACCAGAAAAGAAGAATACTTGAATGTGTTACTACTTATCAAATTGCCATTAGTTTTTATATTCAAAGTCATACTATATATTCTAGTCGGTTAGCATTACCGAATCATGCAGTCGGTACACACAGAGAAGTCGATATGAACAGTCTAGTCGATTACAGAAGAAAGCAGTCACAGAACGCAGTATTCACCGAGCTGTTTATCGAGTATCTTTTTATGGCTACCAAGAAATAAAGTTAACACACCGAGTTGATATTCACCGAGTGAAACGTGTTACCAGATACATTGAACCTAGACATGCACATGAAAACGTGTTACAAGATCGAGGCACATCTAACTGTTATTACATTGGAAATTGCACTAGAAGATTGTGTATGATTTCAAGGTCAATCGAACCAATGAAATATTTTGTTTAGTTATTCATTCGAGAAATCTTGTTTGTAAGATCGAAGCAATGAATTAGATCACCGTTTTAAGAGATCTATTTATACAGCGTGGATTAAGAACAAGGTGTGTGAATGTATGTATGAAGGAAGACTGTTACAGAGACACAGAGAGGTCATCAAGAAGGTTATTAGAGAACAGTCGAAGAACAGAGTAAACAGAAGGGTTTATCGAGTTACAATATGGGTTACCGAGGTATGCTACAAGCAAGGTAATCTTATTCTGAGCACATAGAATCTGCTATAACATTTCAGATGTAAAGTTGCAGATATTTGTAATGATTTTATTGTAATATTGTGAAGTTGAAAGAGAAACCTTTAACAGGGTAAAAGACTCTAACCAAGTCTATAAATTGTAAATCCTCTAACCAGGTGCAGCATTCAGATTAATGTTGTAAAAATCCTTTAGCAAGGTAGATCTAATAGATCTTGTTACTCCTAACAGGGTAAGCTATCATAAATAGCTAAATGTAGCTCTAACCGAGCAATCTTTATTATTGCAGTAGTGAAGTTGTGGGTGCCATCCCCACCGCAATTTTTCTCTCTAACCAAGAGTTTCTGCATAACCAAAATATATGTGTTATGGAGTGAATCATGTATGATTGTTATCTGTTTATTTTAACTTTATTTTATGTTACCGCACTATTTTGTTTATGCATAACAGTAAGGTTATTATTAAAGAAAAGTATTGGAGTACTGATTCACCCCTCCCCTCTCAGTACATTAGCTTTCCATATTGGGCCTAACAGAATGTTTATTCTTTTCTATGTTTTCATAATTGCTCCATCATTCCTTCAATGATGACTTCGAAAAAATCTATGTGGAAAAGACCTTTCTATGTTTGAAGCTTTTATCCTAGGGCTACTTGAAATTATTAAACATTACTATCCTCATCCTTTCTAAAAATGAATGCCATCATGGAGAAAGTATCCCACAAGTCTAGCTTAAAATAGTTTAGGCATATGGGAAAGGTCAAAATTTATTTTGCACCACCCATTTCTTTGAATTCGTCATAGAGAAATCTCGCCTTTGATTTCCTTGGGTTTGAAAAAATACTCCAACTTCCTTTGGTTGAACTTCTCAATTCAGGCTATATTAGCGAGGATTCACAACATATTTCAAATTTCCTCTGCATTGATGACGACCTAGACCGCCCCTCCTTAAATAATCCTAGTACATGCATTAAAATATTATGCACACAAGTGTACCAGCTGAGGAGAGGGATGTAATAGTGGAACCATGAATTGGGGAAGGCCAAAATACCATAATCGAACACCTGTAGAGTCGAATTTAGTTTATCTTTCTCTTTTTAATCTTCTTTGTAAGGCACCTTCATGAAGATAATTAGGGTTCGAAAGTAGCCTTGATTCTTGGATATTATCTGCATAATCTTTTACTAGATATGGGTTTAAATGATTTTTTTATAGATTATTTTATTCAATTCTCTGGTACCTTCAACCCCTGGCCTTGCATGCATGGGAGTCGAAGCATATGATACATTGTTGAAAACATTTGCATAAGATGACGGGGTTGTTGGAATGCTTGAACTAGGACCTAGACCTTCTACATCCATGCTCTCGACTACATTACACACAAATGGATGTCAACTTTACTCTAGAACCCAAAGAACTCTACTTTCTTACAATTTGTCTTAGATTTTCTTTTACAATTTCTCATGCAATATGTTTATGATAACTAACAATCCTAGGAAATATCTCCCCTTTCATTACATGTTTTTCTTTATGTAACCGATACCTTTTTGAAAAACACATGCATTAAATGAATGTACGGATAGTTGTTAAATGTTTCTATAGGAAAGTGGAGCTTGAAAGGCAGTGTTGGGGGCGCTAGTGGGGAGAGAGACATTAAAATCAATGCCAAGGCAACATGTTCTAATTATTATTAAAAATAATAATCTCAGCAATGAGGATCACACTAGTGGGATCTACAATGAAACCTAACATGATGTACCTGAGGGTACTTATTGGAAACTAAAGCAAGACGCAACTCAAGAAAACTACTCTAATATGTACAAAGTCCAAAAAGGATGAGTTATTTAATAAAAATGTTTTTTATGGATCCCATTAACGGGAATCCCAAGGACGTTACCTTATTGATCTTGTAACTCAAAATATTTACTCTCCTTAATTACATTTGATGATGAGAAAATGACCTATCCACAAGGGGCCAAACTTGGCACGCTGACCTGGCTTAGCGGCACACTCATCATATTTCAATACAAGATCTTCTTCTTTAAATTTTGGGTTAGACATCCTTTTGTCGAACCACCTTTTCATAACTTGCTTATGACTTGCTAAGGCATCAAAATCTTTTTCTCAACATTCTTCAACATTCAATAACTTAGTCAACCTAGCATCCATAGCTCCATTTTCTTATATCTCCAGAGACTTGAGTAATTAGAGAGAAGTCTATAGAAATTTGTAGTACAATCTCTTTACCATAAACCAGCTCATAGGGAGACATTGTGAACACCTACTTGGGTGTAATGCAGTTAGCCCACAAAGATACCCATAAATGCTTATGCCAATCTCTCTGATATTCTAACCCCATGCATTTGATTAGTCTGATTAGGTTCTTGTTTGTTGAATCTACTAGGTCATTCCCTTGAGGATAGTAATTAGAAGATATTTTAATAAAAATTCCATATGTTAGGGAAAACTCCAACATCTTGGATCCCAAGAAAGCTTTTGCATTATTTGAAATAATAGACTTAAGAGGATCAAACCTAGTCACTAATTGTTTTACAAAATTGACAATTTCATACTAAGTGGCATTCTTAAGGGGATTAGCCTCAACCTACTAAGTAAAATAATCAGTGGTACTCAAGATCCATTTATGTCCAATGTTGGATGGGGGGTTAATCATTGTGATGAAATCTAAACCCCATTAATCAAATGGTTCATCAACCCTAATTGGGCTTAGAGGCATGGCTGAATTTTTTCATTTTCCAATAAAGATTTGGCATTTTTTACATTTCTTTACCAATTGATGATAATCCACGAACATAGTGGGCCAAAAATAGCCCACGTGCATAATATTCAAGGAAGTATTCTTTGCAAATAATGTCCTCCTACCAATCCATTGTGCATCTCTTCTAACACCTTTTCTGCCTAAGTTTTGTCTATGCAACGGAGGAGAACACCATCGATGCTTCTTTTAAACAACACTTCTTTGACCAAAACGTACCCCAAACCTTGGAGCCTATAAAATATTCTTTTGGGACAAGGAAGGTTCAGTGGATACCTACTAGTTTTCATGAAGTTGATCTGATCCTCAATCTGGTATCTTATGAGATATGTTAGTTTACCAGCACTAGTTCGCATGCTTCATTCTTTACAACTTTTGATTCATTCTCTATGGCTAGATATTCACAGAGGCCTCTTCCATGGATAACCTTAGTGGGTTAGACTTTTATATCACATTCCATAATCTTGGTGATCTAGTTGGCTCTTTTGTCAGTAATTTCCCCTTCCATTATATATTCTTGCACACTTGAATGTGTCGCATATATCATCACTTTGTTTTCCACAATCAAGTGTCAAAACTTTTTAAGCCCTTTTACTATAGAAAAAGATTTCCTTTCTACAAAATTATATTTTTATTCATATCATTTCAATTTACTTGAATGAAAGGTGATCAGTTGCTCCCCTTTCTCCTTAGCATCCTTTTGAATCAATATTGCAACTATGCTATATTCACTTTCGTAAACATGCATGATGAAATATCTTGAAAGCATGAGAGTGACATGTCAAATCAATCCAACAAATTCAGATATGAATCTGCTTACAAAATTGATCTTACCTAGCAAGGATTGCACTCCTTTCTATTGACGAGCAAGGGTAAGTCTTTGATAGAATTTATTCTACAAGGTCAATAGAAATTCATTCTTTAGAAACATCATACCTTAGGAGTTTCCCTAGTGGGACTCTAAACACACATTTCTTGGGATATAGAGATATTCCAAACTCTTGGCATCTTTGAAAAAAAATTTCTAGAGGTGATCAAAATGATCCTCTTTCCTTTTTTAAAACACCATGAGGTCATCTAGATAGATAATAATTATTTGATTAGTTAGATCTTTGAATGCTATGTCCATTGCATGCTAGAAATTGGTGCCTACATTTGACAAACCAAAAGAAATTTCGGCATATGCGAAGGTTCCCCATTTGGTGGTGAATGTTGTCTTGTGTTGGTCTTCTTCCTTCACCCATATTAAGTTATAACCTAAAAAATTGTCAATCAAAGAAAACTTTTAGAACCTTGCAATAGCCTAAAGGATTTGTTCCATTGATGGCAGAGGGTAGTGATCTTTCAAAGATGCCCTATTTAGGTCCTAAAAATATACACATAGACAGATATCACCATTCTTCTTCTGGTTTGGCACCAAATCTGATACCCAAGTACTATGTTTAATTGGATATATGATTTGGGAATCAATGAGCTTCTTCAATTCTTGAGCCGTGAGGGACTCAATTTTAGGGTTGACGGGCCTCTATTTCTATCAAATGGGCTTAGCTCCATCTATCAACTATATTGTGTGTTGGACAACATTATGATCATATCCATTCAAGTTGTCATAACTCCAAGCTATGACTCCTTAATATTTATAGCACAATAAAATCAAACAATCCTTTTCTTTCTGAGAAACACTTTTTCTTACCTTCAACTTTCTCCCCTTTCCAACATCTAAGTCGAGTTGTAACCTCCTTTGTTAGCAACAAATTTTATCTTGTCATTTCTTGCATCATCACAATTAAAAAGATTCTCTAAAGTTACCAATCCTTTAGGAAGTTTATTCTCTTTCAGTTGAATGATTTGATCTTCATACACCTCTTCAACTTTGGATTGTAGTTGTTTTGTGAACTTTTTCAGATTGTTGGATAAAAATGGCAATCTGGGTGTCACTTTCAAAGACTTGCCAATTTTGATCATTATCAGGTATTGTAGGCCTCACTATTACACGTATTGAATGTTCATTTGCAAGAAGGTATGTTATTGGGTTGAATTGTGATTCGATCAAGGATAATTGATTAGCTTCTATGTTATACTTTCTGGGGATGACTTGAATAACAAATTCTTTGAAGCTTTCAATCAGATCCTAGGCTCGATGTCGATAGGATCTCATTTGTACATTCTTGGCAGCTGGGGTATCCTTTACTTGCTTAACCACTAGTTTGGAATCTTCAAATACCCTCAACTGTATGATTCCCATCTGCTCAGCCAATCTAAGACCTCTGATTAATCCTTCATACTCAGCTTCATTGGTATGATTTCCACTTGGAGAAGTTATACAAACTCCTACTCCTAAACCAGTTATACACCTTGAACCATCAAAGTGCATGGTCCATAGCTCAAAATTTAGATCTTGTTCACATTCAAAAATAGTTTATTTTACTATAGTGACTTGAGGAATAGGTTGGTCTTCATCATATATAACATAAATGCCTAAGTCAGTGGCATGATAGTTTCCAAAAGGATCACTATCAATAAACTGTTTCAACTGGACTTTTTCTTCATTTCTATCTCTAGTTATCTTTTCATCTTCTAACATTTTAACACAATACATCTCATCTTTTGGGATGGAGGTATGGGTGGGCTCAAAATTCCTCATGGCATCATCCCCTATGAATTCATAATGTAAAGGTTCCAACAATACCTTCAATTTTGACCCATACTTGGTCCTAAAAATCAAATGGGACCAATCTAAGGAGAAATAGCCATCAATGTATGCAATGAAGTCTCGAGAAAGGTAAATCCCAAATATTAGAGGAATATCAATTAAAATGACTTATTTAGGAATTGTGATGCTAGGAAAAGAGTGCAAGGTTAAGGAAAGATCCCTGCCTTTTCCTAGAGCTTGTACCTTCTTCCCATTCAATTGTATGATTCCTATTTCTATAAGTTCATATTTTATCTTCAGAGCTTCCACAATTTATTTTGGCATGATAGTAGTGCTAGCGCCTAAGTCTATCATGGAATTATGTAACAACTTATCCCCTATAAGAAGTGTCAAGAAAAAGGGCATGGGTTTCAACTTACTTGTATCTTCCTTCTTCTAATTATCACTTAAATTTATGAATGAAATGGATTACTGACCTTGCATAGGACCCATTCATCCTTTTCATTTTTCTTTAGTTTGTTCAATGACATATTCAGTTCTAGTTTTTCATTTTGATTCTCAAGCGCCTCTTTCAAGAATAACTTTTGCTTCAGAATAGCTAAGATGTCCCAAAGAGACACATTAGTGGGGGCCTTCTTTAACTATTCCACCACATTCATTGATGCAAGAGCTGATACTTTAAACTCTTTTGGCTTATATGGGAAGGTTTATTTAGGTCTTTGGAAAGGTTGCACCACCATAGGAGGCTCGGGGGATTTTTGAAATGTTACTTTGGGCTACCAGACTTGGGGAACAAGTTCTCTAGTAAATTTTTGCTTTGAACGGATCTTGTAATCCAAATGGACTCATGAAGCTTTTGATGTGGATGCCTCATTTTCAAACACAATGCCCTCTTCTTCCATCTAAGAGAAAAGTGCATGATTTGGAGCGATCTCTACCTCTTGTTCCAGCGACATGCCCTACATCTAAGTGTTCAACATTGCATTGTCTATACCAAGAGATGAATGGGAGTAGTTTCTAGTATCTGGAATGATGCCTTATGTGTGATGCTCCACCACCTTCTATTGTGAATTTCCTCGAGGATAATTTTGTGGCATATGTGAATCATTACATGGAAGTGCCATGCATTTAAAATCATCTATTTAAAATTGTTTTGTCCTACTACCAGCTCCTTGTTGTTATTTGGCACTATTGTTTGTGACATAGTAGGAATAGGGACAATCTGATTAGAGGCTTATCCTTGGTTGTTTCCCTTAGTGCCACCTTTATATAAATTTTGTAGATGAGGAGGCCTCGTTGCTTGATAATTTTGAAAAGAGGGCCTTACAGATGTTTCTTGTTACACCTTGATGTTGATTATTTCATTTGATAATGTCTGCAAGAGGTTTTCCATATCATTCATCTCTACAACTAATGAAGTTTAAACAATAGCATAACTTTGCACACTTGAATATTCATACATTGACTAGGAAGGTGTGGATGTTCTCGGTATAGTGTCTCTGTGTGCTTGAGCAATAGTTTTCAGGAACACTAGCATAGGTGGCCTTGGAGGGATTTTTCTAGCATTTATCGATCTATTTTCCACCCGTACCACCAACTCATACACCTGAGGTAGTGAATTTCCTCCAAGTGACTAGATCATCACTGCAATGTTAGAATTAAAAGCTTTCAAATAGAACACAAAATCTATATTAGTCAGTGGGTGAGTGGTTGTTGATATTCTTTGTCAGGTATTTTGGAACCTTGTATTGAAATTTGAGACTACCTTTAGTGGAGCTCGCTTGATATATATCAACTAATGCAATAGAGAAGAGTGATATCTTTTTTTAGTGAAATGTGCAAAGAAAATATTCTTGAGAGCATCCCAATCTCCGATGGAATTAGGGGGTGAAGACATATACTAGTCAAGGGCTCTTCCTTTAAAGGGCGTTGCTAGTAATCTTAATGCTACATTTTGCTCTGTTACAAAATGCACTCTACACACATCAACCACATCTTGAAAATGTTCTACAAAGGTTTTGCCCTCCTTGCCATTAAAGTTAGGTAAATCTTTTAGAGCATAGGTAGGAATAGGATCCCATTGGTCAGGTGGAGTCAAAGGAGTCAAAGGACTACCACTATCCCAGTTAACAAAGTTTTGGTGTTGTCCCTAAAGGACCATTTGAGCTTGTAGTTGGATATGGGCTCGAGTCACACCTGATATAGTGGATCTCAACCATGATACATTCACTAATGGAGAGAGCAATAAGATCGGGTTGCGAGCAACTTGCAACCTAGTGACTAGTTTATGGCTCATACACCTACTTATATTTAGAGGAGTTTTTCCCACCAGGAATGCCAGAAAAATAAGTATTGATCCTAAAAAAATTGTTGATGAAGGTAACAAATCTTATGGGAAGTTTAGTGGTTAGGGGACTAATTGCAATCCACTAAACAACCTCCAAGATTTTAGAAGCTATCTCTTTGTTCTTTCTTTTTTAGGAAAAGGGGCTAGAAGAAAATCAAGAAAATAATATTTATAACTTAGACAATACGCCAAAAATTTTGCAATAACTCAAATATCTCAAGAGTAGATGTTAAATACAACATTTCCAATATAAGCACAAAATACCGTTACCTCTTCATTGTTAGAAAGAATTGACAAAGAGTACAAGGTCATGTAGGTACATGGATAAATATTAAAATCCTTCTTTGAGGGCACCCATGAAGGCTTGGTAGAAATTATTGTTCTAGATAAGTAATATTGAAAGGATTGCTAGTTCATCAAATTGATATGATATGACATCATAGCATTCATAATGAGTGGCTAAAAGAGTGCAACAACACATGATCTAGTCACTTATATCAAGGAATTGAAATCTCAAGAGTCTGAAAGCAAGACTTATTATCAACTCATCCATGACATAGAATTTTAAATATTCATAAAGAAAGAGCACACATAGAGGAAAACTTGGCACAATCCAATATGTCTTCTTCATCTATGAGTAAAACTAAAGTCTCGATATATTAATGGAGTCTTCAGTGAAACTACTAAAAATTGATGAAGCAACCCTCTAAAACAGAAAACCTACAAGCCTTTTAAACATCCTAAGCACTAACTGCAATCAATGATCATAATAGAAAAGCTTTTACATATTGGTCACATGTTAAAACAATCATGGTGGTTGTTATAACCATTTCCTCTTGAACAGATCAATCATCATCATTGACCCTATATGCATGCACAGAAAAAGAACTTTTGAGCACATCCACTCTCTTTGTTGTAACTACCAATCATGCAGTTCTTTCCAATTGAATGAGTATTGTCTACAATCTTCGATCATTGTGACATGTGTAATTTCTTCATGGAGTTGTTGGCATCCTTTGGTCTCTACCTAATTAAAACATGTGACATCTTGGTGAACTTTTAAAAATTCCCTTTCTCCCCGCCACTCTAGAAATTCCACAAGGTAGCCATATGGAGGTCTCAGAAAAAATTCTCAGAAGTAGAAGACCTCGATAAAAAAGGAAGGTGAGAGTACACGTGTCAACCTCACACTTTATTTTAAAAAATTTAAAACATAGCCCTCTTGAAAGTTCCACCCAATATCCAAGTGGCGCCTTCTACGAGCCTAACATTTTTTAGACAAATAAAAATGAGAGTTGATCATTCAAGAAAGCGATATTATTAAAACATAGCTCGGAATAATGTAAATATGTTTACAATTTTCTTTATTGCATTCATTTTTTCAAATTTTGTGTTTTTGGCTAATCTATTATAGGGAGGAACATCACACCTAGTATCAAAGCTCTTTCTACGATTTTTTTTTCCCCTGGCACCATATACAACTATATGTACTCATGTTTGAAATCATCAGAAATTTGAGGCTAATTAGATTAAAAGGACGAATCACAGGAATCCTTAACTAATTAAACTGATTCTAAACATAATTCAATGAAATAAATGAAAGAAATAAGAAGATTAAGCTAATTAAATGTCCCTATTCTCCACTTGTGCTTCCATTGTTCTTCTCCAATTTGTGTGGTTGATGGCTCTCAAGTATTGCACCAATTTCTTGCATACAAATGTTTTGAAGACTGTGATTCTCTAATCCTCTGATTCTGAATGTTGAATGCTAGAAAATGCTAGATCAAATTGATGAAGATGATGTTGAATTTATAGATTTTCAACACAATGGGGGTGAGAAATAGAACTCAAGTGTTGATTGGGAGACAACTGATTTAGATTGATCAGTTAACAGAGTTGATTGATTTGTTAACTAAGATTGATTGGCTTGTTAACTCATTTGATTGAGTAGTCAACTAGATTGATTGGAGAGTGAACTGAATAAATGGATTAGTAAACTCATTTGATTGATTAGTGAACTCAATAGACTACAGAGATGACTGAGTTGATGGATTAGTCATAAAAAGTTGATTTTGAGTTAAAAAGGATGATTGATGAGTTAACTAAGCTAACTGATTAGACAACTAATTTGATCAATCAGTTCTGATTTAGCATGTGTTGTAGTAATTTGAAATTGAATTTGATTTTCAGTTTCAATTTGAATTTGAATTTGGTCATTTGAATGCTTAAATGCACATGAAATTAACCGAAATTCAAATTTAGGGAAATGTGAGTTTAATTTACATGAAATTATTTAAACTTAGAAAATAGAATTAATTAAATAATAAAGATTATTTAACTAAGGAATAAATCATAATTAATTAAATAATTAGGAAATAAAATTAATTAAATAATAAAGATTATTTAACTATGGAATAAATCATAATTAATTAAATAATTGATATTTAATTAATATTTGAGATATTGTTAGCTGATTAAAATGATTTGAGAATAGAAATAGAATAATTAGAAGTGTTGAAGGGCGATGATTAGAAGAAATAGCTAATTTAATCAAATAATTAAAAAAATTACTTAATTAAATAGACGAATGATTAGTGTAGAATTAATGAGACATTTTTAGGTGTCTACACTATCCATTGTATTCTCTCACCTTACCCTCTTAGGATCTTGGTAATTAGAAAGTGACTATAAAAGTAATAAAACTATATTTTTGCATATAAAATACTACCTAGTTATTTTTATTTATTTTTAGGGTAAAAAAACTATATTGAAATTTTTTACCTATATAGGGTAAAAAAATTTCATTGTCCAGAACATAATGCCTTGTGAACCTAAACTTTATTTCACCAAATTTGATGGTACAAACCTTACTAGTTGGATCTATCACATTAAATAATTTGTATCTCCATAGCATTCATATTTTTTGTTGCCTCATTAAACTTAGAAAAAGAACTAATGAGCACATCCACAAAGATAGGGAACCAAAAAATGGTCAAGACCACTTTTTGGGACCTATGAGAACAATAATGTGAGTGCATTATAGCTTATTATTGACCAAGCCTAGGATAACCACTACCACAACATAATAGAAATAGAAATAGAAATTAAATAGAAATGAAATGTAATTGAATTGAAATAGAAATGAAATGTAATTGAATTGCAGTAATGGAAATGTTCTCCTTTTGAGCGAGATGTTGAATAATGACTAAAACACTAATGATATACCTTCTAATGGAATTTTGTTTGTCTCCACAAGGAAGTAGGGTTTCATGAAGTCTTCACAAACATGAACATAAATGCCAACTCCAATGTTTGAATCTTGACCTTACTTTTGCTCCAATTCTTGATAGAAGATTGATTGCTTGCTCACTTAAATTTGAATGAATGCTCGATTTCTTGATTGAATTCCTTGGTTTGGATTGTATGTGTGTGTATCAAAAAGAGAGGGGTAGACCTCCTTTTATACTTGCCCATTGAAAAACAACTTAATTTTTTGACATGGGACCTAGGTCCCCACCAAAATGACATGACCATTAAGGGGTCCAAAAATGGGTACTAACTGGGAGGACCAGGGTGCTAGGTGCTCTGGTCCCTGAGGACCAAGGTGCCAATGCCCTAATCCTGACCAATCAGGAACCAAGAAATAAAGGGGAAATGAAGTGCAAGGTAAAAATAATGAAGAACTTGTATGGTGTGAGAAGAATCAAGGCTCCAATCAAGCCTTGGGATATGAACGCCAAGGTGAGGGCCCAAATAAGGATAAAATTGTAAGGGAGTACAATTTAGGATCCTACACTTACATATATTCTATTAGTGGGAAAATTAAAATATGGTTCAATCATAAGCAAAACACACTATGATTCCACTATAAAAATTTGTCATATAAACAAGTAAAAGAGAAAAAAATTGAAATATGATTTGTGTGTATTGTTTTTTGGTCCAAGAACCAATGCACCCTTACACAAAAGTTGCAAGAAATTCCCTATTAGTTGATGTCAACACCACAAATAAGGATTTTTTTGGGATAGATAGTGGATGGTTTTTTTCCATCCTCAATGCAACAACATGAGGTCCCATTGTTAGAGTAACCAATGGACTCAAACCTCTAGAATCACCAACAAAAATAAAAAGATTCCCTCCACATAAGAGAAAAATATTGTTTGATTATGGGCACAATAGAATAGATTGACTTGGATACGACAAATCACAAAATATACATATGAGGTATTGCTTATATAGCAATGTTGATAGATAGAATTAGACAAGACTGTGACATATGTCTTAATTCTACATAATGATACAAATAACTTGACAATTATTAAATGAAACAAGACTCAAAATTAAATGCCAAAAGATAAGATAAGATCTAATTGAAAAAAATACCTTCTAGAAATGTTCCTAGGACCTAATTAAACTTAACATGTGAATAGGACCTACTTGTGAACTAGTTAGGTAAAATACATCATTCACACCCAACGCTCAAATACTTCTTGAGGAAAATCCATTATGCATTTTTCCTCAATGAGATCCTATAATATTTTGACATATGATATTTCCAAGGTAGAGGAAAAGGCTTTCCACATGACAATGAGGGGAAATGCCATGACCAATACCATGTATCGAGGGATTTAATAAGACAAGACATTCAAATTGTGATGGTTCCTTCTACTACAAAGGAGAGTGTCAAGGTGGATCCATAGCACAAACCTTACTATAACACAATAGGCCATTATCATAAGGTGTTGAGGTTAAAACTTCTAGATGTTGACATTCACCTCACCTTTGTTGTAATTCTATATTCTTTTGTGAGTATGCCTTAGAGGATGTTGAGGACACGCACTATTGATGACACTAGAGAGTTTCAAGAGTATTGTAGACAAGGCCATGAGGAGGATATGTCATTATTAGACAATATCATGTTAACTAATAAGTTTCTCAATAGAACCTTAAACTTTGGTCAATAGGTAGTTTTTAATAAGGCTATGCAATTTATTTAAAAAATGAAAACATAAGATTAACAATATTAATATAATGTGAATCAAAGTTAGTGTGAAGAGGGTGTGTGCAAGAAGTTGAGTCCACTTTTTGGCCAAAAGGTGGAAAGATCGAATCTTGAAAAAAGTCAGTAATATGAAATGTAGCACTCTGAGTTTATTTTCCAAATATATAATTTATTTTATTACCTGGATAATAGAAACTAACTTTAAAATGGGATTTCTAAATGCCATTATATAAAAATGCATGTTTCAAGGCCATACCATGCACATGTACGACCACCATTTTTTGACATAAATAAAAGCTTTTTTTTAAACCCTTTTGGGAAACAATCTACAATACACTAAAGATTGATGAGGATATTTTTTAATATTTTTTTAATTAATTTTCTATTATCCCTAATTGTTGTTTTAAAAAACCCTCGTGTATGGCCACTATAATTTGACCTAAAATTATCATTTGTTGATTTTTTTTGTTTAGAAAAAGATTTTTTTGTAGATTGATGTCATATAAATTTTTTTCATAAAACGTAAAGGAAAAAGTTATTAATTAAATAACAAAAATTGATATTTCAAGTTTATCGACCAAATCCAATACAAATTAATTAAAAAATACAAAAAAGAACCATTTTTTTCTTAAAAATTATGTATTTGGAATCTACACAATGTAATCTCTAGATAATGGGTTTCAGTTTTGTCTAATAATCATGTAAAAAAGGCATGAAACATATGTCAAAAAATAGTATTTTGTTACTCACATAGTCCAACCTTGTACTTGCACGTCCAAGGCTTGGGTTTGGGCATTCTAGGTCTTACCTTACCTGATTCCCAAGGCATGTGGCGGAGTTGGTTTTCAAATTTTAAATAATAGGGCCCTATTCTAGAAGGGGTCCACATTATTTAAATGTAATGGTACTCATTATATAAAGTGCGAAAATGAGTTTGTAAGATTTAAAAAAAATACTTTTACAAAACGAGGCCCCATTTTTTAAATAACAGGGACCCATTTTTTACATAATCAGGCCCTATTATTTAAAAATATATATTTTTAAAAATGGGGTCCCGTTTGTGATTTTTTGGCTTAGGCTCCCAAAGCATAACAAGTGCCCATTTTCTAAAAAATGGGTCCCCGTTTCTAGTGGCATTTTCCCTCATGGAAAAACTTCCCCTGAATTGGGACTCATCTTCTTACACTTGCCCAAGAATTGTATGTAATAAAATTCAAGGGTTAGAACATTCATCCTACATTTGTTAGTCATTCAAAGCTTTATTATGTAGCCATGTCAAGTCCACAAGTATGAAATTTGTAAAACAATAATTTTATATACATGCAAATTATTATTTTTTGATTGGTAATTCATATTTTGTATTGATGCAAAAAAGAAGTAGACATTTCATAGTATCATATCCTCAAATATGCATATCGAAGCAAATTTTAGATCATCCCTTACATACAAAAAGCCAAAATTACATTCCCCTTTCCCATCTACGCCTATAGTATATCGACAAACATTAAAAAGCACCAAAAAATACATAAAAGGTTATGCCGCCTCCTACCCCTCCTCCACCACTGCTTTTTCTTTTTCGCTCTTTGCCACCATCGTCACTGCATTCTAGTTCATAATCTCTAGTTCAACTAGGCAATCAGAGGGTTCCCATTGCAATAGGACATGAACCGTCCTCATCATCCTCTATCCCACAGGTCTTCCTTTTCTACGCTTAGGAGGAGCTGCCTTTCCTTCAATGCCTAGTAATTCTCATAGGGTCCCCATTTAGCTTGCTCTAATTAGGTCTCCTAAGCGATCACAAATGCAATGTATGATTTCACCCCTTGCATCCCAATTTGGGTCGTTACCCTCTTCACTTCCTTGTTACAATTTAATCTCCATAGAAGAAATGGTCTGAGAAGAGGCACAAATTCACTCACATGTATCCATACCCCTCCCAAGCATGAAAACCCTTCCTTGTCATGCACCAATGCTAAAAAACTCTCCATTCCCCCCAGCCATTCTTTCCTCGCACATTGATTCATGATTTCCATCACCGAATCTCTAGGTTCCAGCTCAAGGCACCATGCCATGAACATCAATGCAATGTCTGCATTGGTGTGGTATCTGAATTCTTCATTTAGGTACTCCTCCCCAAGCACAATCTTAACCCACATAATGAATGTTCGCTCTTCGTAACTAAAGATGTTAGCGAATCTATCATTGATAATATGATCCCAAAATGCCACCAGCTTCTTATTGATCTACAACGAGAAATTCACCTCCATTCTTTTGACTCTGTTCACTCACTCCACCTCTAGCTTCACCGAGACACCAAAAAGTGTAAATAAAAGGTCGTATGTTGTGGTATATAATCTTCATTAAATTGCCCTATGTCTTAAATGCCCTTTCCAACTTGCCATTGCCTCATAAATTTTGGCAACAAATATTTCATATGGATTCTACACCATGAGGGAGATTTTTTGGTTTTCGAATTCATTATAATCTCCTATTAGGTCATCTTGAATCAGCCACTTCTAGTCGCCACCATTCATCTCTATTGTTGGTGCGAAGGGCATCATTCCTCATACCTCCACCTCATTCACAGACCAATCTTATGTACTTCCTTCGAGCTCCCATGCTTGAGAGCAGTATACTCCTTCTCTCCTTGCATTAATTTCATTAATGAGTAGATAGCCTTCCCCTTGCCTTAACCTTGTTATGCTACCATCATCCTTTCCTCATTCCACTTGATCTGTCCTTGTCGATATTCCACTACTTCCTTTGCTTAAGCATCTACTTCCTGATTTCCCTCTCTCAGAGTATTATATATTTTGAATTTTAGGAATTCATTTAAAAGTTTAATAATGATCTACATTATCTTGTCAATTTTTCAATGGTTGCCTCCCCTTTCGATATCACTTGTGTGATGATTTTTGAGTCACCCTCCGGTGCAGGGCACCTAACACTCCAAGTATAAAAAAAAAAATTCTTTCAATTTTGTGAGTTATCTTTGTAATGTAATAATGCACCAACCATTTAGGACTCAGTAGAGCCATGGTTGAGGTGTCCAAGTTTTGGTTTGAGTCAATTGTGTTCAGGATGCTGATAACCTGAGAAGTGAGATGCGTAGGTAGTTCACTGGTAAAGTACTCCAGATGAATGTATTCATGTATTAGGGGTCAATTGTGTTATGTTTAGGTCTTCTAGGGTGTTTGAGGACCTTCAGGAGTCTTAAAATACATTTGAATGTAAAATTGCATCCTGGAGCAAAAAGATGTAAATAGTTGTTGAGCAACATTTTGCAATTTCTTGCAAAAGTTGCATTTTTGGTTATAGGCGTTAAAAGTTGGTTGAACTGACTAAAATAGGAACATAAAAGCCAAAATTCACTTCATTGTACAGGTTGCAGGATTGGAAATGCAAGAGCAAGTTTTTGGATTGTGAAGCAAACTTGTTTCCACCGGTTTTTGACAGTTTTACTCTTGTTTTCATTCCTTGTATGGTCCAGTACGGACTAGATGGTGTAAACTCATTGAAATTGTTGAGTGTTCATTGTATTTTGCTTCATTAAGGTTTATTTTCAGGTCTTATTGTCCTAGGTTGCATAGATTTCTTCCATTCTTTGCAACTAGGTACAAAACCCTTGCAAGTAGGGTTTAAGAGCAAGAAAATGGCTCTAACCTAGGCATTCTTTGATGGAACCTATTGAAATCACTAAGAATGATAGGTTAGGGTTTGTACATAGCTTTAGGATAGGATTTGTGGTTTTGCAGGTCCTTGTGGAGGAGAAACAATGAAGCCCTAGGCTCACTGCTGGGAGTAGGTGAGATAGGATAGCAGGAAAAGTGAGATTTATGAGCACATGGGGATTGGTGCAGGACCAAGTGTCATATGAATGGAAATCCCTCTGAGTGCCCTTGAATATTCCTACATTTTTTGGAGTAGGAGATTTGACTAGTGAAGAGTTTTAGACCCATCTTGCCAAGTCACCCGATGAGGCCTAAACCCTTCAAAATATTGCAGCATTGGAAACCCCACTTGTACGGATAACCCAGATGCACTTTTCTAGTATTTTTTGTAACTTCCAAAAGGGTACTCAAATTGATGATTTATTTCTATCCTTGTTTGAAACTTTTACAAACTAAGACCCTAAAACCTCCAAGGGAGGGCTAATGCAATTAGGCCTATTTTGATCTGGTAGGGACCTAGAAAGGTTAGGAAGCTAAAGCGATGTGTTTTTGTGAGCCTAAAGCCTAAAAATACTTCAAAGACACCTAGTAGATGCATTGGGGACCCATTGGGAGTGGTTGTGTGTTGAGATCCTTGCAGGAGTGGTTGGAGCCATGGAGAGGAGTGTGTGTGTGATTGAGGTGGCAACCTCAAGAGGTGGAGTTGATTGTCCAGAGAGCCATTGTCTATACCTAGGAGGCAAGACAAAGAGGTTCAGACCTTGGAGGTCTCATTAGCATAACCCCTGCTAAGTGCTATTGGTTGGACTTGAGTAGTTGAAGGGTTGAGCAAGGCAAGTCACTCAAGAAGGTGTGTTGAACCAAGCTCCAAGACTCTCTGCATCACCCTCCAACTGCAAATTTCTCACCCTGAGCCTTTTTTCCATCTGAAAAGCCAACAAGGATGCATTTTCTTCTGCCAAGTTATTGGTGGTAACCCCTAGGCCTTGTCCACACTTTGCCAAAATCATGCCTTTGTGATTTCCTGCCACACATCCTTCTCTCGATTAGCCCAAGTTACCCCTTGTTGCATCATCAAAGTTCACCTTTATCTAATCTTTGTCTAAGGGATTCAATTTAATGTTTTGCCTCTGTTTTTCTTTAGGATCAACCCTATGAAGCCCATTAATGGGATAATTTACATGCAAATTATTTTTATATATCACTGATAATCTTAAAATGTACATTTGATGATGAATAGGTGGATGTCAAACCTTCAAAATCAACACCCATTTGTGCTAGTGATTGTATATCAAATTTCACTAAGGTAATTGTAGTGTCTTAAATTGTAACCTTGTATAATTTACACCACTTTGTGTGCCCCCACTTTGGCGTGTCTATTGGAAGTATGTGTTGTTGTGGTTGTCATTGATTTCCAACTTATTGTTCCGGATAGTTGTTGGTTGAGAAAGTCTATGGTGTAGAGATATCTTGTTGTATTGGTGTTGCAGTTATTCCATTGGTTGTTCAATAAGTGTTCGGGTATAATTAGTGTTGTTAATGTTGCTTGGTGTTGTTATCTTCTTTGATTATGTTTTTGGCATTATGGATATGTTAGTTTTGTGGTTTAGAAATATCTTTGTGTTCTTCGGATGTTGTAGTATGTTAAATCATTGTCGAATATGATATTTTGTTTTAATCTTATCTTTTGGTTTGGATATGATTTGTGGAAGGTAATTTGATGTGTTATGGGTCTCACCATAGCTTGTGGAGATCCAAATAAGAGTAATTTACATTGGAGAATATGTTTTGGGCTGTTAATTTCTATATGGACACGTTAAGTGCTGGAATGTTGTGGGTTATGTTCCAGTGTTTGCAGATCAATGGATTGGACTTAGGAAGATGTGTTTTGGTCCCCTCTTTCTCTTGGAGTGGATCAACATATGTGTTTTTGGTTCGAAGGTATATTTTTTCAAGTTGGATTGGTTCAAGTTTTGATGATATATCTTGTATATAAAGAATGTATTTGATTTAGTTGAAACAACATGGAAAAGAGTGTGATGTGGAGATAGTTAGCAAAATTCAGTGAAGAGCACAGAAAATGGGTTGACATGTTTGAATGATATGCAAGTTGTTTGAGATTGTAGCAGAAATATGAGACAATGCATTGATAGATGAGGTTTGAGTTGTGTGTGTTGATGTTGGTCGCTTGATGCAAGGCTCAAGGATAGCCTCATGATCAAAAGATCATTCCTTTCAAATCAATTTTTTGTATCTTGCCTTGTTGTAGTGAGCATCATGTTTGCTAGTCATTTTTGTATCTTATCCCAAGAGCAATTAGCCTTGGTCTACAAGTTTGGAGAAATTAGCTCTCTTTTTGTAAAACATTTCTATATAGTGGATCATTTTTGTGAGTTGCCGCTCACTGTGGTTTTCCCTTGTTTTGATTTGTCCACATACAAAATTTTGGTGTTGATGTGTTGATTATGTGTTGTTGTTTAAGTATTGTGAGTTACTGCATTAATTTTGGTTTAGACTGATTCACCCCCCCCCCCGTCTCAGTCCTGCCTTGGGTTCAACAATGTCTCGTCTTAGCTCTCTCCCAATTTTATTTTTGGCCTTTTTACCTCAAACCCAACATCATATTTCTACATGAAGAACTGAACTTGTGTCTCGAGTTGTGCACTCTTATTTCCCACTTTCCTACCCTATTTTTGGTGGACTAGGTTGCCTAAGATATCCTAGTCCAAGATAGGGAGGACCAAGGCGTCCCGGTCCTCCCTAAACAAGACGTAATTTGAATATGATGGTGTACTTCCCTCCCTAGTGATTTTGATTTTTAGTGTCTTAATTTGACCATTGGAGGTTAGCCTAATCGTTAAATTACCTTTCGAACCCTATATAAGAGAATTCCTTTATTTCATTTTCACATCCATCTTCATGTATCCACATCCACTATCATCCACAAGCAACATCAAGAATCATCAAGTATTCAAGGCAACATTTCATCCAACTATATCCTTCCAACAATTTCAACGGCATGGAGCAACAAATTACAAAAATCTTCATGCTTGAGCATGTGTTTATGTTCGAGTAATTCTTTTTTTTGTCATTTTATTGCATCCAAACTTGTGATTATATTCAAAGAGAATTGCATCATCAACCTTCATCAATTGCAGCAAATCCGAAGTATATCATTCAACATTTACTTCAATATTTTTATTTACAATTTCAATTCAATTCAAGAGTTAATTCCAAACATGAGGTTTGACCTAGGAAAACCCCTGTCAACAATACATCTTCCCTTCTTTTTATGTACAAGAAATAGATTCAAAAGCTACAAATGAAGATTCTAACGAAGGAGATGGCAATGATCATATCTAAATTTTGCAAGAGAAAAAATTGGAGGATTGGGATGCCCTAGGCATCTCAATCTTGCAAATTTATGATGAGATTTAGGGATAATAATTTGAGTGATATTTCGATTCCAAAAAATTATCATTTGTCCACTTTTTGATAATTGGAGGACTAGGTCACCCCAAGCATCCTAGTCTTGTACTTTCGAGCTGAATTTTTTGGCACAAGTTACTCTATGTTCCTTTTGCTCAAATCTAGATCTATGTCTACATACTACATATGTATATTGTTAATCATGTTGTTTTATGTCAATTTTCCATCATTTACCCTAGATCTAGTATTCAATTTTAAATCTCTGATGCATACTTGAATCAAACGAAAGAGAGGATAAATTGTAATAAGCATTTCATTCCAACTAAGGTTGAATCTATTAATTTTACTCCTCTCTTTCATGTGTGGTGGTTATAAGTGGATTCATATCTGTGGATCCCTATTTCACCACCTTACACTTTGGTGAGCCCAATGCTTCTTACATTTGCATTATTTCTAATTTTTCAATTTTAGGTCTTATTTTTCATAATGAAATTTATAAAATCTAATTGGTTTTCTATTTCACGTGTGATGGCATTACTTATTAGTTATATTTATCAGAATCATGTGTTGGAAAATAGTCTCTTTCATTTCATGTTACTTGCATTTTTCATAGTACTTTCACATATTGCATAACAAGTTTTTCAAACATATTTCCTACTTATAAATTAATTTTCAAAGTTGTTATCCATTTTTCATGTCATTATATAATGACATTTTTAAATAAATTAATGGAAGGTGTTGATTTCATAAAGACTTTGGTAGATAGTACCCTTGATAATCTTAGATGATATTGAAATGAATAACACTTGTACCTCTCCTAGGGTATTTTTTTTAATAAGGAAAGAATAAATATTCCTATCATTGATCTCTACAAGGGAGAGGTTGTTGGTAATTTGTATTGTTTTTTCATTGATGTCACGCTTGTGTGTATTGATGACAAAAGAGAATAGTAAGAGGAAGCTGTTAGTTGTGTTTTTTGTTGGTGTTGCCATCAATGGAAAAGGGGGAGGTTGTTAGCAATGTGAGTTGAATGTTGCCATTCATGTCAACCTGATATGTGTGGACTATTGTCTGATATGTAAAGGTATGAAAATGAGTGTTTATATGTTATTATGATGTCTAGTGGTGACATTGAGTGAGTATGTAGTGTTTCTATAAGGTGACAGTATTGGAAGCCAAAATATGTAGGTAAGAGTATTTAAAGACTGTATGGGAGAATGCTCTACATTCCTCTTCTTTTGAAGATGATGGCTTGCAGTTTTGGATTTTATGTCTATGTTCTTTGGATGTTGCACTGTTATGTTTTTAGGTCCTCAACAATTCAGGTGTTGAATTTTATTGTTACAGTTTGTTGACAGTGAGGTTGTATGTCAGCACTAGTTTGAAGAATGCTCTACATTTCTTTGTAGTGTTGATTCAAGTGTTGTGTCTTGAAGGACATGTTCATATTGTTTGTGCAATGTTTCAACTCATAATTCAAGTGTTGGTTTTCTCTGCAAGTGAAGTTATCTTATTCTATTGTTTAATGTTATCATTTATGTTGGTCTCTAGACAACTCAATTGGTTCATTTTATTTGGATCCTACTCTTTTGTTCTGAGTATGAATTGGAGGTTGTGTTAAGGTGTTGTTGTGGGTCTTACTATGGCATGTGAAGATCTGCATTAATTCATTTGCATTGGATAATGTTTTTGGGTCGATTGGTTAACGTGATTTATTGTTTATCTACATGTTATGTTTGATATTGACTTTGGAGGATGTGCTGTAGTGTGTGATTCATTGGATTCAATTTAGGAAGACATATTGTGATGTATTTGGCTCCCCTTTATCTCTTGGAGTGGACTGCATTTAGCACAGTTTCTCATGGTGGCCAACTTGGTGTAAATTAAGTTTATTGTATTTTTTGCTAGCCTAGTTGATAGTTTTAGTGAATAAGTTGATATAAATAGATGTGCAGATGTGTGTATTAGAGTTTGAATTGATTGAAGGTGATGTGGAAGTATATGCAGGAAGAAGAAGTGTGAATGTCAGTTTGTGATGAGCTTTGATGATCATATATAAAACAATGATAGTGTTTTGAGGCAACGGATGTGTGTGTTGTATTTACAATGATATTGGTCACTTGAATCAAAGGTTCAAGGATAGTTTCATGACTATAACATCTTATTCAACAATTCACCATTCCTTTGTTCCTACTGGAAGATAGTGAGTCCTTTTGGCAACTTGTGTAGATTTGTATCTTGCCCTCAAATCATGCATCTCAGCCTACAAGTCAATTGAATCCTACCTTAAGGTTGTGCACCTTAGCCTGCAACTCCAAATTAGGAGCAGAGAGCTTCCTTGTTCTTGTGCCTAAAGTGTTATATTCAATTACTCATATAGTGAGTGTGATTCTCATTGAGTTCTTCTCATATTGGGTTTTCCACATAAAAATATGGTGTTCATGTGTTTGGTGTTTGTTGCTTTATATTTCATTGGTGTTTAGTTGGTTAAATATAATTGATAAGTGTTTGTGATTGAAAAAGTTTGAAGATTTTCTCAAGACTGATTCACCCCACTCTTAGTATTGTGGTGTTCAACAATTGTGCTCAAATTATTCCTTTTGGAAGGAGGGGATGGAATCTTATTTGGATTCTATGCCATTTGGAATATGGGATCTATTGTTAAAAATGGTTATTCTCTTTCAACTGGTGGTCCTTCTATTGCAGATGAGATCAGGTTGCATGAAAATAATGGCAAGGCAAGAAATGCACTTATCAATGGTTTGAGTGATTTAGTGCTCTTGAAATTCATGCATGCAAGACTGCAAAGGAAGATTGGGAGAAGATTATCAACATTTATGAATGAGATCGGAAGATCAAGAAAGTCAAGATGTAGAATCTAAAGTACAAATTTGAGACTTTAATGATGTCTAAATATGAGAACATTGATAGTTACCTACAATGAGTGAATGAGATAGTAAGTGCAATTAAAGGTATTGGAGGAACTATGGAAGAAAATGAGGTTGTGAGAAAACTAATGAGAACAATGATTATCAAAGGTACTAGAGGAACTATGAAATAAAATGAGGTTGTGAGAAAAGTAATGAGAACAATGCCTATATCCTATAGACCTAAGCTATATGCTATTGAGGAGAGTCATAATATGGTTACATATACCTTGGATGAGCTCTATGGATTGATCTATGCCTTTGAGATATTAGAATTTGGAGATCGACACAATGTTAAGAAGGAAGTTTCATTCAAAAATACCAAGAAGATTGAAAATGTACCTAAAACAAGAAATGATCTAGATGATGAGGATACAAACTTTGTGAGAAGACTTAAGAAAGGATCTGAAAAATAGAAAGGTAAGTTTCTCTTTAAATTTTTAATTATGGAAGAATTGGTCATTATGTTGCTAAATGTACTTTCAAGGAAGATAGCTATAAGAGACTTAGTGGTGATAACAAGAGAAAGGATAATTATAGAAGAGAAGAAAAAAATAAAAGAATAGATGACAGAGAAAAGCCTAAGAATAATTTTTATTTAATAGAGAACCATTCATCTGAAGATGAAGATTGTGATGACTCAAATGCTGAATTATTATTTTTAGACATAAAAGAAAAGGATAATGAAAGGTTTGATACTCTGCATGATGGAGAGAACAATGAAAGATCAATGATTTTAAGGACTACACTACTGTAACGGTGAAAAATTAGGGTTTCACCAAGAGAGAGATGAAAATCGATAATTTACCATTACATTCAAAAGAGGGGTGAATCCAATAGACTCAATCACAAATTACTAATGATAAGGACTGAATGTTGATGGAATTCAAGGGTCTGTGAATTGATTTGCCATATTTTTTGAGTTGAAATGATGAAATTAGGGAAAACTATTGAAAATGAAGGTAAATATGCAAAAACAATGAGCTACAGTCGTCAAATTAAGGCAGGTACTTGGATATGAGAAGTATATGCAGATTTGGACCCGATCCCCTAAAAAGCTCCAAAAATGTTGGGACCGGAGCGCCCATCACTCTAGTCCTACTAACTTTTCGCATGCCAAAGAGGATTTATTCATCTCTGTAAATAATGCCTATTATGAAGATCATAGCTTCGTACCTGTTTCTAGCACATGGAAAGAAACGGAAATAGGTTTGGAATAGGGGCTTGCCTAAGTCAAACCCCAGGTTTGTGAATTAACCATGAACTAGAGATAAAAGATAATTGAACTTTTGTAAATGAAGATTCTCCTTTTGAGGGAGATGCTAAATAATGACTGAAAACCAATCGATATACCTTTTTGTGAAGTTTTGTTTGCCTCCACACGGGATTAGGGTTTTATGAAGTCTTTGACAAAATAAGGTGTGAATCTCCACTTCAATCCTTGAATCTTTTGTTGCTGCTCCAAGGCTTGAAGGAAGACTAATTACTTGGTAAATTGCTCGAATGCTTGATCTCATGTGTGTATTCTTGTTCCTCTATTTTTACCAAATAAGAGGGAAAAGCCTCCTTTTATATTTACCCATTGGAAAACTTTCTTATTTCTTGACATGACCAACACGGAGTTGGGAATCCTACTCAAATTTGAAATAGGGAAAAGGGTTTTAAAGAGACCCCAATTGAGGAGGACTAGAGTGTAGCACTCTGGTCCTACCCCAATTTAGGGCTAGGACAAGGTGCCATGATAATGTGCAGGGTCAAAATAAAGATATTCTTGCATGGTGCGAGCAGAATTAGGTCCCAATCAGGCCTAGGGGCACAAACGCTAAGGTAGGGACCCAATGCGGTCAAAAAAATGTACAAGGGTGCAATTTTAGGGCACTACAACTACATACAAAAGAAGAACCTAAAGCTTGGATAATAGATTATGGATGTTCAAATCCTATGACAAGTAACAAAAGGAAGTTCATTGGCTTTGAAAATTATAATGGTGGATCAATGAAATTTGTTGATGAAGAGGCAACACCTATATGTGGTAAAGGAACTATATCCATTGACGGTAAGCATAAGACAAATGATGTTTACTATGTTCAGGGTTTAAGACATAATCTTTTGAGTGTGACTCGAATGTGTAGTAAGGGTCACAAGCTTATATTTCATGGTTCTGGATATGAAATTAGAAAAGGTGATTCCAAAAGGTTAGTTGCAAAAGGTATAAGAATAAATGGCAATGTCTATTACATAAAGGAAAACATAGGAAGTAGTTGTCTCTTGGTGCAAAGCAGTGAATGTTGGTTGTGGCAAAAAGGATCGGACACATTAATATTGACAAAATGGTGAAGATTAGTTCTACTCAAGCAATGAGAGATTTTCCAAAGATTATGAAACCTACCAATATAGTGTGCAAGGAATGCTAGATGGGAAATCAAACAATGAACAAATTCAAGAACAAGAAGTATTCTACTACAAAACCTTTGGAATTTCATATTTATATAGACTCGTGAAAACCCATAAGAACACAAGGACTAAATGGTGAAAGGTATTTTATGTTTCTCATTTATGATTATTCTAGAATGACGTGGCTTACTTTCTTAAAAGAAAAATTAGAAGCACCACATAGGTTTAAATTGTTGAACTCTACAGTTGAAAATCAAATAGAAGCTAAGATCAAATGTCTAAGGTTTAATAGAGGTGGAGAATTTGTATCAAGTTAATTTGATAGATTTTTTAAAGAGCATGGTGTTAGAATACAATTGTCTACACCTAGGACTCTACAACAAAATGGAGTTATTGAAAGGAAGAATAGAACTATTGTTGAAATGGCTAGAGTTATGTTAAAACATGAGACCCTTCTTGATGTGTATTCGAAAGAAGTTGTGCATATTTTTGTCTATATTCTTAATGGGGTACAAGTAAGAGTGAACCATACAAAGACAACTTATGAGCTATGGTATGGAAGATCACCTACGATCAAATATTTTAGAATCCTTGGAAGCAAGTGTTACATCAAAAGAGATGAGGAAGATTTGGGGAAGTTTGATGCAAAAATATAATGAAGGAATATTTCTAGGACACTCTACAAAGAGGAAGGCATACCGATGCTACATCATGAGGCTGAAGAGGATTGTGGAAAGTACAAATGTTAGAGTAAGTGAAGAATGAAATCAGGTTGCACCAAAATTTGATATTTAGATAGAAGATACCCCATTACTGCGGAAGAGAAAGAAGTTCCAAAAGATAAAGTAGAACTTGATGGAAAAGACAAGGAACCTAAGCAAGGACCTAAGACACCTGCAAAGTATGTGTAGAAGAATACGTTGCAAGGTGTGTGCCCTTGGTCTCCTTGTGTTGTGCAACGTAGCGCTCGGGTTTGTGACATGGCTTAGCCGCCTCTTGTGGATTCTATAAATCTAGTGGTTGTATTGGGCATTAAAAGGTCGATCTTTTGGTGCAACGACAACTACACTTGTAACAAGTGGTATCAAAGCTTGGTAATAGGTTCAAACCCCTCGCTTACGCTGGGGGGGATTGTTGCAAGGTGTGCACCCTTGGTTTCCTTGTGTTGTGCAACGTAGCGCTCGAGTTTGTGACATGGATTAACTACCTCTTGTGGATTCTATAAGTCTAGTGGTTGTATCAAGCAGTAAAAGGGTGATCTTTTGGTGCAATGACAACCACACTTGTAACAGAATCATTCAAAAGATCATATCATTGGAGATAAAGACAAACTAGTTCAAACAAGAAGAAGACTAGCCAATGCTAGTGAACAACCAATTTTTTGTTTCTTATCTAAGGTACAGCCAAAGACCTTTACAAAGGCCTGCAAAGATGATGGATGGATGAAGGTAATGGAAAAAGAGCTAAAATAGATAGAAAAGAATTAGACATGGGAATTGGTTTCCAGATTGATGAACAAGAATGTGATAGGAACAAAGTGGGTATTTCGGGACAAGTCGAATGAAGATGGAGAAAATTCACAAGAAATAAGGAAATACCGATTTGTATAGGTTATTCATAAGTTGAAGGTATAGACTTGGAGCAAACTTTTCTTCAATAGCTAAGATGGAAGTGATAAAAATGTTTCTCTCATTTGTTTCTTACAAGAACCTTAAGATGTATTAGATGGATGTTAAGTCAACATTCTTGAATGGAGAACTTGAAGAAGAGGTTTACATTGAACATTCAAATGGGTTTTAGTTGTCAGGAAATCTCGATATGGCTTGTAGACTCAAGAAGGCACTTTATAGACTCAAGCAAGATGCTAGAGCTTAGTATGTAAGGTTGGACAGATATTTGTTGCAACAAAACTTCAAGAAAAGTACTGCATATAGTAGTGAAAAACTATTGATAGTAGTTGTATATGTTGATGCTATATTTTTTGGTGGATATGGTTATATTTGCAAAAGGTTTGTATAAGGAATTTGATATGTCAATGATTGGTGAGTTGTCATTTTTTCTTGGTCCTTAAGTAACATAGCTAAAAGATGGCATTTTCATTTCTTAGGCCAATTATATCAATTAGGTGTTGAAAACCTTTGGTATGGAGAATTGTAAGTCAGTTGGAACCCCATGGTTATTGGCTGTCATTTGATCAAAGATGATGAATCTCCAAAAGTGGATTAGAAACTTTATAGATCTATGATTTGTGGATTGTTGTATTTGACTACTGCAAGATGGGATATTATGCATGCAGTTTGTTTGATTGCCAAATATCAAACTAATCCAAAGCAGTCTCATGATAACAAAGTGAAAAGGATATTTAGATAATTGAAAGGGACTCTAGATGGTTTGTGGTATAAGAAGGATGATGATTTGTCTTTGAAAGCTTACATGAATGCTAACTAGGTTGGATATGCTAATGACAAAAGAAGTACAAGTGGTGGTGCATTTTTTGGGGAGATAGATTGGTCTCTTGGTTGAGCAAAAAACATGATTCAATGTCATTATCTACAACAAAAGAAGAATATATTGCAACAAGGTGATGTATGATGAGGCAATTCTTATTATGTGTGATAATACAAGTGTAATTAACATTTCAAAGAATTTGATAATCCATTCAAGGGCTTAACTAATGCAAATATTCAACTAAGCACATTTGATAGTGAATAATTGAGTTTACTTAAATTCATAAATTAAATATCCTTCTAGCAATTATAAATTTCTAGAATGAAGGGTTATAACAAACAAATAAATATTAAGTGTTTTGACAATACCTATAGTTTTATTGGCCTTAATATGTTAATATTAACTAATACTAAAGCAATTATTTAATTATGTTTATTAACTTTGTGAGCTAAATAACGTTATACATTATTTTTTCCTAGATAAATTATTGCATTGGGGTAGCACCATTATATTACTAAGAGAAAGGTACAGTATAGTTTATTAGCTTTCTACATATCTAGTTCTACCTTTCCATTCAAAAAAGCCTCTTATCAGTATGCATATTACTAGATTCTTGCCCCAACTTATCCTCCAAGACATAAAATTGGAGGTTATACATGGATATCACTATAACTTTCATTATATTAGCAAAATGGTGAAATGAACTAAGACCTACCAATTTACAGCATAAACCTATCGATTCATTACGATAGACAAAGAAGATGCCAAAAAACCAAAACCACACAGGCCGCCATATTAATCATCATGTTTTAGCCTTTTGATTTCTAAGTCTTTGGTCGCCATGGGGCATTCTGGGTCGCAAGCATCATGAACCATAGTTCTTTCCATCTCCAGGGGGTCGCACATGTCAATGTCTACCCATTCCTCTTCCAGTATTGGTGCCCCAAAATCTAGGTCTGCATTCAACTCTACCTCATTCTCCTCCAACAATCCCTCCTTTTACATGTATTCCTTCACCCAACCTTCCTCCATGACCATCCTAATCCTAGTCAACCTCTAAGGAAAGATAATGCTCCTACTAATTTCCTCCCCGTGTCTACTCAAACTATCTAGCTCCAAGGTGGTATTAAGTTGGAATTTATTCACCTCCCCACCCTTATCTTTTTGCATATAATAATTATGTGGCATTAGAATGTGCAAATTTCCATCTATATTGTCTAGCACTGCATCAATCTCACCGAGAAAATCAGGCTTAAAAATATTCTAGCATAACACCTTAGCTTCATCTTTTAGCTCCCCTACCATTAGTGCCGCGACCAAAAACGTAGCTGCCATTGTCTGTATTCAACCTATGATGGAAAAAGGCTGGGAGAAACTCCTTCTCAAGGATGGTCTTCACAGCATGAATGACCAAGGGGTTGCTTGTGGTGAGTATAGACACCAACCTTTTATCAAACACCTCCCCTAAGAAGGACATCTATCGCTTGGATGACTCAAGCAAAATCAACATGTCCGTTTCTTCTTCTCTTAGCTCGCAGAGTCAGGCAACTTAGTGTGACTAATTTACCACTTCCTCCACCCATTTATAAGTGCATGCCTTATGTAGTCATCATGAAAGTTTATTTCCTTTTGCATTAGTCATTTTCATCATCCTAGTCGATCTTTCCTAATCGGCCACTTAACCTTAATTATCTATTCTTCAAATATTTCTATTCGCCCTCCAAATGCACTTTATCCACCTTCAATTCTAGGCTCAACTTGAGTCCTAGCAGGACCACCTAAAAAAGTTATTAGTAGCCACCCCTAGCGACACTCTCTTTTTCTTTAATATACGACATTCACATGGTCTCTAGCGACACATCTCACACTACTTGGTCCTAGATTGCCCATTGAGGCACCATCAAAGTTGATTTTGATCCAGCCCGCTTCCAAGGCAACCCATTAAACTCTATCCCTTAGATTGATAAGGTGATCAACTAACCAAGCCCCATTAACGAAGGAATAATGTTATACATTATTAATTAAGTTAGTATGGTTATTAAATTATAATAGAATTTATACTTCTAAAAATTATTTTAAATTTAAATATAATTGTTTGGTTGAATCAAATTTATTAATGGTTAAACATGGTTGGAGTAGACTTCTTTTAAAATAAATTTAATACTTATTCTTAAAATTGGAAAGTCAATCCCATATGATATAATAATAATATTGAATTAAATAAATGAGTTGTGCCAACGAAGTTGTTACACATTCAAATTTTAATATTAATTTATATTATGGACACCTTATAGATAAGATTTCTATTTCAATATCAATTTAAAATCTTTGCATATTATAAATTCAATACTTGATTTTGTGAAAATATATATTCTATGTTAGTTATATTTGTATTGAAATATTATATAGGTTAAAGATATCAATTTTCTACAATCCATAATGTTGATAGTTGTTGTTTCTTAGTAAGATTGTGTGTGTGTTTTTCATCAAAAAAAAACACACAATTTTACACAGAAACAACAGGGATCAATTATATAGATTACCAGAAAGAGATAGTGGTTTATCATTATTGATATATGTTATAAGTGTTTTATTTGTTAAGATAACTAATAGTACTTTAATGACTAATTTTATTAATTTAAGAGTCACAATTATTAGATTAGTGAGAGTATGTCTGCTTTATATTATTTTTATTTTAAGATAGTTCCAATTTATTGAAGGATAAATTCAATTGGTTGGTGTTAGTCCCTAATTTATATCACGTGATTTATTTATCTTATTTTCATTTGAATATTACCTTGTTTGAGTAAAAAGTTTGTTTTTTTAAATGGAGTTATGTCATGTTCACATATGTTAAAATGTGGGCATGACAAGCCCCCTTGTGACCAAGAAAAGTTTTCTCACTTAGGACTTGCCATCTCCCTGCCAAGGAGTGATTGGGTACAATCAAGGTACAAGACTCATGGTCATAAGAGGGTCCATGGAAAGAATAACACCACTTTCATCAATTAAAAGTTAAAAACAAAACAAAGATTTGCTCGGTGCGGGGGTCACATGACCTTGACCATCAAATCAACCCTCAAGTGTTAGTTCTAGTATACTTTTTACTTAGTTTGCTTTCTATTTATTTTTATGTATTGAACGTATAACTTAGACGAATGATTTATTGCACTTATACTACTTGATTCTATTAGATTTCCTACTTTGTTCTATTGCACTTATTTATATTTGTGTATTGGATATTTAACTTAAAGAATTATTTACTATTTTAACAAATAACTTAAATAGTTATATTATATTTAAAACCATTTATTAATTATTATTTCATTTTTAATTATTTATTTTTAAAATTTAATTTCATGTCAATCTTTTTATTAAGAAAATAAACTATAACTTTATTATATACCTCTTATTTTTCAATAATAAAAAATCCTCACCTAAAAAAATTCTCAAATTATTAAAAATTGATCATCAAATTTACAACTGACTATTCATAAAAAAAAATTAAAAAAAAATAAAAGTAAATTAATTAAATTAAATTTACAACTGCTCTTCACATTGTGCTAAAGATCTTTAGCAGGTCATTAGTATTACTTTCCAAGCCACACTCTAACCACAGTAGGGCATATAAATTTGGGCAAATATGAAGGAGACCCATTATAGGTTTTTATGCGGTTAATTGAGAAATGGATAATCAGTATACCCCACAACAGGGTGGTGGGTATAAAATGTAGACCTGTCATAGCCATTGAGAGCGACTGCAGTAGCAAATCTCAGAGGTAAATCGGGGTTTGAAAGAAACAAGCGTCCATATGAAACAAGGTCTGCTTCACCATTAACAATGGCAGCCATACCAGAATCCCTGCTGTATCCGCCACTGCTAATTAGGGTTCCTCTGAAGGCCTTCCGAATACAGGAATGATAATTTGCATACTCTTCCTTGTCTTCCACATCTCCGCCTGCTGTAAAACGTGGGCATGTAAGATGCAAATAGCACAGGCCCGGAGCAGGGAGGTTATTTAGCTGCTGGATTATGTATAGGGCGAGGGACAGGGGATCTGAGTCTGTTGCGTCCAGATGGTTTATCAGCGGGGAGATTCGAACGCCTACCCTGTCGCCTCCGATTTCCTCTGTAATAGCAGCTATTATGCGGAATAGAAATCTGCATCTGTTGTGGACTGGACCGCCGTATTCGTCGGTGCGATCATTAATGGAGTCTTTGAGGAATTGATCCACCAGGTAACCGTGAGCTCCGTGAATTTCTACCCCGTCGAATCCTGCACACACAAAACCAGAAGCTCATTTGCTATTTGCCAATTAGGTATTGTCTGTTTTCTGGAAAATCTAAATATTTTTCTTTCTATTTATCAGGATCACCATATTCCTTGTACCCTAGAAACATTTTCTTTCATTTTGAGTTGTAAGTGCATTAGTTTGCTTGTTTTAATAGTGCTAAGAAATCTGAGGATATGAGGTCCACTGATGTTACACAGATAAAAGAAATTGTACATCAAATGTACTCTTTTTTAAATATTACATCTATTAATTGTTGGAGTGAACCATGAAGACCAGCAGTTAAAATAATACTTGGCTGTACAACACTATCGTGGCTTAACCTGGAGCTAGTTATCTTACAAAATATTTATGATCAAAGGATACCTGCAAACTGTCATGATTAAGGACAGCTGCATCCAACAAGCTATTATTTACCTACTGTTCTGCATTTGGCAGATTGTTATGGTAGAGGATATCTGAAGAAATAGATTTGAATATTTTACAGCAATACTGACATTGTTTATTATATAAATTAAGTGCTGACTGATTATTTACTCCTGTTATCCAATTTGATTGGATGTTTTAAATAGTTATCTAAATGTTAGAAAATTGCCTGCTTCAATTGCATTTCTGGCTGATCTCCTGAACTGTTCAATAATTAATTCAATCTCTTTGGCATTTAAGGCTCTGGGCCAGGAAAAAGTGGCCTTTGAGGCATCCGGCATTAGAATGGTCCAGTGATCTGAAATCTTCCTTCCTGTGGCAGAAACAGGTGCCATCTCATCGGCTTGGTAGCCTGCATAAATAAAATCTGTCCTGTTAGGATTTCAACAACCGTGTTGCTTATGATACTGACTGCCAATAATTAAACACGGAAAATATTATCAAAAAGCTGATTTGCGTATCTATTTTAAATGTGCGAGGGTAACAATTCAGGAATTAGGTGTGGAATGATTGTCATGTTTAAACAGTCCGACTCTTAGTGCAATAAACTCTTTAAAAATACTCCTTAAGCTTGAGAGATTAAAAGACTTGAGCTGGGGAAAAAGCAAATTGGCTATAATATAATGAAGGGTGAATTCTAAAAAGTTTTACTATTGAACAATAAATACAACAATGTGCACACTGTTTCACTCAACATACAAAAAAAAACAGCAATTTCTTACAGGTATGGGAAGCTCTACCAACATGCCAAAGCTGACAGAAAATTACACCACCCTTGTCATGAACAGCCTTCGATACAGGTTTCCAAGCTTCCACTTGCTCTTCTGTATATATTCCAGGACAGTGTGGAAATCTGCAAACAGAGAGCTTAACTAGGTAAAATCCAACAAACACACTGATATTTCCTTCTGTGTACAAAACATTAATGGTGGAATCCAGTACATATATTGAAGTTTTCTTTTATATGAAAAACAGAGTACCATTAGAGAGATTGTCAAGACTTTATTACCACCAGCTTTGTCAAAAGGTCTATATCTAAAATGATAGAAAACTTCTTCCCATTCTATGATCTAGTAGACCCTCTTAAAGACATGAAATTCCAGTGTATAGTTAAAATTTATTTTCTTTATCAATATTTGAGATCTTTCCTCTGACTATCTCACTCTGATAACATCATAAAATGTGATCAAAAATAAATTAAAATAAACTAATCCAAAAGTTCTGGAAGTTAAACCTCTATTTATAAATATAGAATGTAAAGGTCACTGTAATTGAACACCATGGAGAAGCATAATAAAGATCACCACCAACATTGCATTGACCCTGCTCAGATTCTTATGTAAGTCAATTAATAAAACATACCCAAAGGCACTATCTGCTATACCAACACCCTCAGTGATGAGAAAGCCTCCCTTAGTTGCTCTCTGGGAGTAAAACTCTATGTGAGCTGCCTGCGGAAGGTGATCCAATGCTCTGCACCTGGTCATGGGAGCCAATACAATCCTGAAAAAAAAAACACTATAAACTTTTTTAATAGCACTTCAACTCTTCTCCCACCATAAACAGAAATGGCTTTTTAATCAGATTAAAAATATGAAGGTGCAAAAGAAGAACAATATTGTCAATCACAGCTCCTGATTCTAACAATATTGCCAAAATTACACATCCAATACAACTACAGAATATGTAAGTTGGCTAACTTAAATGAATAAACATATTCTTTAAAATTTGTCCACTGTGTAATCAACTATGTTAGTTGTGATCAGAACTTGATTTTAAGTTTAAACCAAAACACATTTTTAAATAAGAATCGGAATGTCATTTTAAGAGTATTCAACCCTTTGGAGACTTCAAATCAAACAGTCATATAAGCAATGTTATGAAAAGTAAACCCGCTGTTCATTATCCTAACAAACCATAAGTAGCTGAAAAGATATAAAAGGTCTTCTACACTTCATTTCTCCCAAAAACTTTACATCTCTCAATCACTACATACCTGTGAGATAGCTTGAATCTCCCCAGTTGATAATTGGACAACAAGCCCTTTGACGATTCTTCCAAGTTATTCTTACTCATAGTGACTGCACCTCCCGAAAAGTAGTTGACAAGTGATCAAAAGCACGAATGTTGTTACTCTTCTAGGAGAGGTTATTTTATAGACTACTTGGGCATGGACGTGGAAATGTTTTCTTCCACAACATGGTGACCATCAATAAAGTAATGTACCAGTAAACTGTTATATCGATGAAGTAGTTTTAGTAGGTGGACAAATTGCAGAGTCCTACTGGAAGAAAGCCGTCCTTTGTCATGAGGGCCACACAAGACGAAGGCATTATTACACAAGACGTGGAAGCTCCTTAGTCATGAATTCAAGTCAGGTCGATGTGACCTTAAAAGAGCAATGTTGTTTTCACCTACACCAGCTTTCAAGTTACAAAGTCTTTTTTTTTGTTTTTTTCCAATTTTTCCCATACGATATGACATATATATAATCTGCATTGTAACGTGGCAGCTAGTATCATGTTCCTGCGAAGCTCGTGCAGACAGCCTTATCATACCCAACTATGAAATTATGCATTATGTTAGTGTTAAATTGAATGCACATGAAGTAAACGAGATTAAAAAAACAACCAAAGAGAAAATATGTTGCTGTTCAAATGCTTTATTCTATGCTGGTATTGAGCTAATTGTGAGCCAATGTTTTGTAGTTAAATTTTCTTGTGCCATTAATAGAGAATAAGCAAGCCACTTTGCTAGAAGAAATTAATGGGTACACATCATTTCCCTCATATAAATAGGTCCAGTCTTTTCAAGGTCATTTTCTGGCTAGATCGCTTTCAGTGGGCTGGTGTATATGAGCTTTTTCTAGCTTTATGACATAAATGGCCGTGCACCTACTGGATATGATTTCTTAGCTATTCGTACCAGGTGAGGTGGGATGACGGTGAGAAGTTGAAATATAAAAAATTGTGAAATATAAAAATCAATCACCGATCACCACTTTAACATTTAGTTATTTACTAGCTTTTAAACTAATAGAAATGTATATTGTTGTGTTAATAGGAACATGCCAATTATATGGATAAGGATTTAATATAATAATATTGAAGTGGAGAGGGAATATATAAAATATTAATAGTGAATGTAGGTGTAGCAATGATCATTTTAATTTATGAATGTATAGAGAATGATGTAAATAAAAGTGAAATGAATATGAATGAGAATATAGTCATGAGTCAAATTTAACATGAGTGTACCACTTATCATTAAGATGGTAATCATAAAAGTAAGTGGGAAATGTATGGATATGTTAGTGTATGGATATTTATCTCAATCTTAATATTCTAAACGAACATTTTCTTTTGACATTATTTAAACTTACATCTTTTACACACTACATTTTCTTCTATTCTTGCAATTTTAGTCTTATACACATATCTTATTCATTCTAATGGTTCTTTTTTTTTTTTGAAAAAGAGGGTAAAAATTTATTTAGAAAAATAGCAAGAATACAAATCAAGGGCAAACAACCCACACAAAGAGCCACACAACCCCAAGGGAACAAGCCCCAAGGAACCACCCCAAAATCAACTACCTCTCCTAATCATCCTCAATTAATCTATCCAAGATGCCAGAATATTTTGGAGATATTCCACTCCCCCAAGTTCTCCATGGCCCATTTGGCCAAACAATTTGCAAGTTTATTCCATTCACGAGGGATATGACTAAAAGAGATATACTCCAGGGATAAGCATAAATTCAAAATATGCCTAGCCACCCTAGCTTGCTACCAATTAACATCCTCAATATGATGAGCATTCAACATATCAATCGCAATTTGTGAGTCAGACTCACAGGCAATCCTTCTCCAACCAAAGGCATACCCTTTTTCAATCCCTTGGAGAATAGCCATGGCCTCCATTAGATTATTAGAGTGAACCCCTTTAAAAGTAGAGAAAAAGAACAGAAACCTACCATCACTACTTCTGCCAACACCACCAATTCCAACAAGACCTGGATTTCTCCTAGAGGATCCATCCGTGTTCACTTTTAGAACCCCTTCAAGGGGAGGGAGCCATCTCCCCCCTCTTTAAACTTTTTGCCTAGCCTTCCTCGATCTCCTGCCAACCAAGGAGTTCAAGACATTGTCAACAAGATTTAATTTCCTAACAATATCCATGTCGATCACATCCACTAGTACCGATAGATCACACTTAGCAGCTATAGTTTCTCCAAGTTACCAACAATCTTGTGCCACAAAGGGGCACTTTCCAAGGTCGTCTCTTGAAAGATTCTCTGATTCCTCTCAAGCCAAAGAATCCAAATGATGAAAGAGGGGCCACCAGCCCAAGCAATCTGAAGGGAAGGTGTCTGAGTTGGAGGTCTACCCATACTATCCCAAAACTCCACCAGAGAGGTGGCATGAACACAAGCGTGGTTCCAAATTGCCCACCAGAGATGCCAAATCTCCCTTGAATGGGGGCATTGAAAGAAAATATGAGGAACACTCTCAAAATTGTTTTTACACAAGACACAAATTGAAGGCCCTTGAAATCCACGTTTACTCAGATTATCCTAGGTTAAACATTTATTCCGGGCCACCAACTAGAGAAAAAAATTGCACTTAGGCCATGAGAATCTATTCCAAACCTGTTTCCACCAAGCAATACCCACGCTACCATACAATTTTCTATCTAACTCCAGGTACCCTAAAGAAACCGAAAATTTGCCCTTTAGATCAAGACCCCAGGCCAAAGTATCGCTCTCCATCTACAAAGTCTCCCAACAAGGAGTCTAGCAAGCTCCTAACGATTCTCCTCAAAACCACCCATCGACCATTCCTGGGGGTCTTTCCAGCAACAAATTTCCATTTGACCTTGGTATTTAACCTTCTTAAAATCCTACACCTTACACCATCCAACATCTACAAAGAGGTTGAAGATGTGGAAATTGGGACATAATCGGAGGATGCCCATCCCAAGAGTCGTACCAAAATAAAACTTTAGTACCCCTATTACATAACCAAAAGAGACCATCCTTAATAAGCTTTTCCCCTCTCTTAAGAGCGCCCCAAATCATGGATCCCTTCCCCTCAAGAGGATATCTAGGCACTTCACTACCACAAACTCCCCGCAAGTATTTATGTGACAAAATTCTTGCCCATCCCTGATCCTGAAAAGTACACCAGCTCCAGTATAACTTAGTAGATAAGACTTAATTATTTATCCTAGCAAGATAGAGCCCTAAATCTCCTTCTTGCTTTGGTCTACACATTGAGTCCCACTCAACCAAACTCCACTTAGCCGAGAGCAAATTACCAGACGAGAAATTGACGCAACAAAGCATCAAATTCCTTAACAAAACTAGAAGGGGCTACTTGCACAAAAATTTTGTAAAGAGGGAGGGCCTACACCATTGCCTTCAAAAGAGTCACCCTACTAGCAAAAGTGAGCCAACGGTAGGTCCAATGACTAACCTTCTTTCAAAACTTATCCAAAATTTCCTGCACCCCAAACCAAGAGGATTCCCCAGATAAACCAAAGGGAGGGTGCCAATATAAAATCTAAGAATGTGAGCAATCTTGATCTAGATGAGCCGAGGAGTATTTAAAAATATGGACAACTTATCTTCATTAATTCTTTGTCTAGAAGCTCCCAAATAGATGTCCAAAGTACGTATAAAATTAACTGCTTCATTAATCCTAGCCAATCCCATCAAAGCCATGTCATCCACAAACTGGAGGTGTGAAGAAGGAGGCACATTATCACCCTATGTCCAACCTTGAATCAAACCTTGTTGACCCTGAGACTTAATAAATGCCAAGACCTTCAGCCAAAATGATAAACAAATACAGAGAGAGAGGTGTTGATGTTTGTAGCTAGGTCAGATTCCTTCTAAGGCTGACCTAGCATATGAATGACTAATTGGCCTATCAGCCTTAGTCATGATGGATGCGCGAGATTAAAATATAACTTATATTTGGACGACCTTATAATAGAATGTTATATTGGTAAAGGGTCGACCCACTATGAAAGGGTGCCTCTTGCATATATATACAAGGTGTAAATGTCATTCATTGAATTAAACACAATAAGCAGATTGAATGCTCATAGAAGAGCATAGAAGACAAGCAGGTCGTTACGTAGTTGTGCTCGGGGGAGACAATAACAGTATATTGTCTATAGTTGGGAGGGCAACGTTGTGTCATTGCCCGTGGTTAATCGAGCACATACCATTTAACATGGTATCAGAGAGAAGGTCCTGATCCTGGCTTATATTCAGCTACGTATCTATCGCCAAATACCATTAGAAGATTAAATTGCAGAAGTGAGAGCAATATCAACCTTATACAATAGATACATTTTCAGTATTGGATCTTTGGCGGGAGCATGGAATTATCATAATACACCAGATAAGCCTGACAAGCATCCATTCCGAAAGCAAATCCCTATAATTCACGTGGAGATCTGACTAAACTAATCAGAATCATTCATGTTCATCATGGACAAGTATATAGAGCCTCGATTGAAGAGGATAGAGAGTAGAGACCATCACTCAGTATCGTGGGCATTGTGTTATACAGAGCCATTGCA
Organism: Cryptomeria japonica; assembly: GCF_030272615.1. Lineage (NCBI taxonomy): Eukaryota > Viridiplantae > Streptophyta > Pinopsida > Cupressales > Cupressaceae > Cryptomeria > Cryptomeria japonica. The sequence continues at coordinate 86,390,785 of NC_081414.1, read as the reverse complement.
TATTGATCAAAAAGATTAGATTCATGTTCAGGTGTGGATTAGCAACGAAGAATATCGTGAAAGTGAATATCTCGATTTCTTATCCAGTCAGGATCATTCCGAGTGGGAAAATATTGTAGGCACAAACTATCGGGATCCTAAGGGAATCATACCAATCTTAGAACACCCCTATCAAGTGCAAGCATATAAGACATCTGCAAAAGAGATGAAATAAGAATATCTTTTGTATCGTTATTAAAGGGAGTCTTATGTGTTGAGTCGATTATTTTATTTGTGCCTAAGCTTTCATCAAGAGTAGTATGCAGAAATAAGATTATCAATGGAGCTTAATATCACTTTAGCGTGGAATGCATCTGGAAACATATCAGTGGTTCCTGGTATCCACACGTTTCCCTATGTGTTATGGGCTCTTGGAGAAAGTGATTTATGAATGCTTTGTGGCCTTGTTTCCTATCGCATTGAAGGACAATAGCTTGTAGCGACGATTCTCTTATTTGGCATGAGACTATATTGATCGGATAAACATATTGTTGTGTGACATTAAGAGATATATCATTATGTGAAGCCTGTGAAGACAAAAAAAAGAGTTGATGTTTGGTATTGATTGTTAGGAGATTATGGGGTAATTGCACAAAGATGGTGGTCAGAAAAGTGGACACCACCCAAAAAAAACATGGAAAAACAAGCAGCGCATACGCTGTTCTAAAATTTGAATTCACCGCGTATGCGCTTAGGTTTGTTATTCCCGAGCCTAGAGAAGGTAGCGCGTACACGTTGCTTTTAGGAAAATGAGCGCGTACACGCTACGCCTAGGAAAATAAGCATGTACACGCTACTTATAGGAAAATGAGTGCATACGCGCTAATAATCCAAAGATAACCGCGTATGCGGTTCCTGTTAAAAAAGTATTTTAAAAAAAATTGGGTCTCATTTACCCGTAAATAACATGTTTTTACTTCGTTTTTTCTTCATTTTACCTCGTAAATCATGAACAGGGTGCTAGATTTCTCCTCCAGGCTATGGATCAAGGTTAGTTTTTGTTTATTTTTGTCTTTCTTTCTTGTTTGTTCAATTTGTTTTACATTTTGAATTTAATTTCATTAATTTTGATTAAGTTTTTTCATTTTTTGTTTCAAAAACCAGATTCTTCTAATCCACAACAAGAACAACCAAATGCACCTCCTGAAAACCCACAAGAACAAACCCCAATTCCTCCTTTTGACCGCACACCTGAAACACGGGAGCAATTAATTAATCAGTTAGGACAAAATACGTCTAAAATCAATAGATTGATTGTTAAATTGAAAACATCTGAACTTGAGCATCATCAATCCCTCGCCACTAGCCTAGAAACATTAGCTAGTGGTGCCATAGTTGTTTCCACACAAATTACAAAATGGGGAAGTTTTAGGGATAGGTGTCGTCAATTCTATGCCGATGGGCTATCATATGATAAAGTAAAAAACAAAAATATTACTAAACAACAAATATGTGCCCTTTTCGTTGATCCCAAAACTGGTCAGTCATTACCTCTTAATGCAAAGAGGTTTCCCATACATTGGTGTACCAATGTGCAGATGAAGAATCTTTTTTGGCAAAGGTGGTGGATGGTCTTTGATGATCCACCTTGTAATAATTATGAGGTGCCATTATATTTTTTGAGAAAAGTATATTGTGAGTTTGTGCTCAATATGCGCCTAAACTATTTTGACATGAAAGAGTTCCATGGTAGAGGTGGTGGCTCTGCCCAAGATAGACCTGGAACCCGTAGGCAATTACCCGCGAAGAGTTGTCGCCCCCTAGCACCCAAACCCAAGGTGCATCAGGTTGTCCCAGTAGAGTTGAAAGATTCGATGGAGCTACAGACTCTTCAGGTGGCCACAACATTGATTGGTGCCATCATCCAGCATGGGACATCATTAGCACACCCTATTGTATTGGATGATGAACCATTAGGTGGCGACAAAGAGCCCATCCAGCATATGTGTGTCAGTTGCTCGAGGATAGATGATGTAGCTGATGTAGATGGATCCTCATCTCATTTGTGCATGATTTGCGGGAGTAGATGTCAGGCCCACACGGCTGAGGATTTCACGCTGACAGATGATTTGATGGACATGCTGTTTGCCCATGAGCGACAAACACAGGTGTGTTGATTTGAATTCATAGCATTTTATTTATCAGTCACTTTAAATTTGTAATTACTTAAATGAATTTTCATTTATACAACGATTTAAATTGAGACAAATAATATGCATTTCAGGATGCAACAACGGTATCCCATACTCCTCCCCCAGTTACTATAGCTGCAACTTCGATGCCTAAGCTATAAATTTTGTAACATGTTAAAATAGAATAGTACACTTTGAGTTCAAAAAAATACAAGATATACTAACTATCTTTAATGCTTGGTCCAATTTTTGGTTTGTAGGTGTTGACAGGGGATGAAATGTCCCAGATTGATGACATCACGCTCTCGGTGATCGATTTTGGCCTACAAGGCTATACAATATCATATTTTGTACAACCCTTTTTATGTATTGTTTTGATGGAATATGCAAGTCATTTCATTTTAGATTTTTAAAATTATGTTTAATTTATTATTTGTACTAATATCTCATGTTAATTTTGTTTTTTTAGGGTACCCCCTCCGCATCTAGGGCTTGTCCTAAGAAAAAGAATTCCTCGAAGACACCAAAACGTGGGAAGAAGGTAATTGAACACATTTTTAGTTGTACAATTGTTTGAAAATGTTGAAATCAATTATTAGTTGGGGTTTGTAGATTGATTAGTGTTTTTTGTCTATTTTACATGTACAGCGGCCATTGAGCTATGTGGATTTGTTGAATGCACCTGATTCGCCCGTGGATCAAGAGAGGGCGGAGGTATGTATCTCTGCTTTATTTTCTTGATTTCATGATTATATGCATGCGTACATGTGAACTTGTGATATATTATAATCTTATAATGTTTTCATACAGAAAATATCCATACCTATTTCATCAATGGCGAACCCTCCTCTGTGCACTGGAGAAGCATCTCAGGATCTGGTACACTTTTATTTGATATGTAAAATTAATTGTTTTAACCTTCAATACTTATCATTATATTAATTGTATTTGTAGTCACATAAATCTGTCCACTTAATTAAATGAATACTTAGTATTTATTTGATTATTTAACCATCAATTAATAATTAATTAAATTAATATTTAATTAATTCATCTTAACCCTCTTCTTCTATTAATTAAATAAATTATTCAATTTATTTGATTTAATTCACTTAACCAAATTCATACCATTAATTAAATAAATAAATCATATTTGTTTAATTAAATCTTCTCTCACATTTAAATAAATTAATATTTATTTAAATCCCCCAAAATCCCACCTCTCACATTTAAATAAATAAATCATTTATTTAAATCACCTTTATCCTCCACCCACTTGTATTTTCCTACAAAAGCAAGTTGCACAACTATTTTAAATAAATTATTTATTTAAAATCCTATTTATCCTCACCCACTTGAAACCTTTAATGGTTTCCCTTAAAGTATTCAAACTTGATGGCTTTAAAGTCTTCAAACTTGATGGCTTCCTTCTATAGTCTTCTTAAGACTTTAATGGTTTTCCTTAAAGTCTTCAAGCCTTTAATGGTTCCCCTCAAAGTCTTCAAGCATTTTAATGCTTTATCTTCCTTTTTCTCATTTAAATAAATTAATATTTATTTGAATATTTATCCAAATACAACTTGCACACATTTATTGAAATAAATGAATTTTTATTTTAATAAAATCCTATTTTCCCTCACCCACCAAATCCACTTGCAAAATCTAATCCCCTTCTAGATTCTTCTAACCCCTTCCTAATTAGCCTAATCCATCCCCTAATTATTGTCACATTCCTAAGCAAAATGGAGTCACTTCTCAAAGCCTAAAAGTCTTTGATAACCATTAAAGGCTTTCAACCTTCAACCACTAAATGTCTCAAAGTCTTGGATAACTTTTGAAAGCTTCCAACCTTCAACCACTAAATGGCTCAAAGTCTTTGATAACCATTGAAGGCTTTCAACCTTCAACCACTTAATCCCCAAAGTCTCCAATAACCATTAATGGTTACCTCAAACCCTCCCACATGGTTAAAACATTTGTTTTGACTCAACCTCTACCCAACCCAAGGGTCTCATCAAGCCTTTAATGCTTTGACCATGATTATCTCTTAATCATTTGCACAAAGGTTTATCCTTGCATTAACTCCTAATCCAGTGGGTAATCCTAATTTAGGCTTGACCCTTACCTTCTAGATAACCATGAGGTCTCCTCAGGCATTTAATGCCTCCAACCTCTTCTCTCAACCCAATCTTATGTTGACACTTGTCACCATTTCATTGGTGCAAATTGTGCACATGGATCCCCAACTTTCAAACTTGACCCTTGATTAAACCTTTCAATCCTGGCCATCCATTGCTCCATTTTTCCTATAAATAGAGTCCATTCCTTCATAATCCAGATCCTGAAAACTTGTATGCATTTAGGCTATAGACATTTTTAGAAAGCATTTAGCATAAGCAATCTAACATCTTATCATTTTTGGTTAAAATATATCATTTTAGCATCAATAGCATAGTATTTAGCTTTTCATTTCATATTTGAAGCTTAATATTAAATCTCAATCCTCCATAAGCATCCATAGTGCAAAAAGCTGCTGAGAGCTACACTCATTTGGGACTTGGAGAGGAGAGGAACAAGGGAGGAGCAACTATGAGCATCTTAATTAACTATTTCATTCTATGTTTATATGCTTTCTATTTCATGCTTAATATCTCTTTTGGTATGCCTTTTTAGATTAGTTTTCGATTGACTAACACTAATGTTTTGTGTGTTTTTGTGTTATTTGATCATAGACTAATCTTGTGCCATTTAGGAGGGCATCATTTGGTGAACCCGACGTGAATCCAAACACCACAAAGATCAACTTTTTTTTTTTTTTTAACCAATAACATGTTTGAATGTTGAAAATGTCACACAGGTTGCGCTTTTGACACTGTTTTGGTGCATTTGACATTATTTTGGCGCTATTCACCCTGTTTTAGTGCTTTTTCCTTCTCTGTCTTTCCCTTTCTTTTAGTGCGTTTGTGTTAAATAGTGCCTTTATTCAAACGCAGACTAGCGCTATTGTAACAAAACGTTGTACAAATCACCTTGTAACCAAAAAAAAATAAAAATTAGGCTTGTAGAAGCCCACCAAATAGGCGGATTTTACTAACTATTTTTCTCTTTTGTGCAGATTTAAATTAGATTAAAAAGTAGATTTATATTTTTTTACTAACTTGTTTTTTGAAGTTGGTTTTAAAAATGAATTCACTTGTTATTTTGGTTTAAAATTAACTTCACATTTCAACTTTGGGCTTTTAAAAAAAAGAATCACATATTTGTTTGGGGCTCTTAAAAAGAATTTCATTGTTCCAAGGTAAAAAGAACCACAAACTTATACAAAAACAACTTTATTTTTTTGCAAGTTAGGAAACAAACTTCGTTTTGGTGCTTAAAATCAACAAGGCAAATTTTATTTCTTGCATCAAGATAAAACTCACAATCCACACTTCCATTTTTGGTGCAAATAAAATTCACAATCAACTTGTCTCATTTTTAAAGCAATTTTACTTCATGCAAACGTGTTTTTCATTAAGTTGACCAGGATTTTCAAATTCTAGTTTACTCAAACAATTGCCTTTGAAAATTAAAAAGAACACCATGATTGTTGGAGCAACATCTCCAAATAGTTAGATCACATTGCAATGATAGATTAAAAAGAACAAGTGTTTTTCGTGCTTGGCACACTTGTCCTCTCCCTTGGCTTTCGTGGTCCTACTTCTAACACACACTATCCTCTCCCTTGGCTTTCGTGGTCCTAGGTGCAAGAGAAAAGTGTTAGTAACACTCACATTTTATCTTTTTAAGAGAGGCCTGCCAAGGGATCGATACTCTTGGGAACGACCTCGAGTGGTAAATCCTTCGAGCCGCTATAGAAATCAGGTGAGAGCGAAAGCTATAGCCTTGGGTATAGCTGTTCCTATAGTGTAACTGGCCAAAAGGACAAATGGGCCCCACCACCAGTTACAAGGCTCTTAAGTGAGTCACTGCAGAATGAACTTATGTCCAAAAACATCGAACATGACTAAACACCTTTAAGTAGTAGCCCACCCATTCTATTGATTGAGGATATTTGAGATATAATTTAGTGCAAGAGCATAGATGGTTTTGCTCCCAAGATACTCACCATACATATTTCCTTGAGTAGAAACATAGCTTTTTGAAAAGTCACTTGTGGCTTGATAAAAGTGGTGACTCCCCCATCATAGGGATCATCTATTTGTTATGCTCGTGCAAGACTTAGTATATCACATCCTTACCTGCCACGGCGGGATTCATAAGGTATGTAGTACCAAAGTCGAAGAAATATCAAGATGTGGGCTAAATTTATCACAACTGGCCATTTGACCTTAGGGATAAAAAGTGTTTGAAGTGTGTTCGTTTTACAGACCTAGTGCAAATTGAGCCGACTTCAGGCTTTGGAAATACACCTTAAAATAAATCTAAAGGAAGGGTCAAAAACAAGTCCAAGGATTGGGTTGATCTAGACCCATACTCATTTGTGCCTTTGAGGCTACAATTTTGTGTTTGGGTGCTTGCTTTGTTTTCTTGTCAAAGAAAAATCAGAAAATCAATCCCAAAAACAAAGTATTCATCCAACATCTGTCAACACAACCAAAAATACCAAAAACAAAGTGCAAACAACACAGAGTCACAACTTTTATGACCATTCTTCACATCTTGCGAAAGAAGAAGTGTCATCAGAATATCAACTTGAAAAGGAGACCATTGAGCTCAAAGGCTTTGATCAAAAGGAGGAAATTCTTCTATATCAATTGACAAATCTTTGTCTCCCATAGAGTCTTTTTACATCGCATGCGTTTATACCTTCAAAGTAAAACAAACGAGTTTGATTCAAAATCATTGAACCGCAGAGCTTTTATGCAATATAGAGCTCTGAGTTATCACAAAAATCAAGGAGGAAAGATTAATCCCCACTTTTTCCCCAACATCTGCATCACCTACAACACAGCTCGAGAAATACCTACAACACCTAAAAGGGAAGAGGTAGAGTTTGTCCCATTTATAACACAAAGTTTTTATTGAAGTTGAAAACATTTTCATCCATCATCTCACTCATACATCATCACTTCATCATCAATCCATCCCAACTCTCAAAACATTAAGAAGTTTTTGTCCCAAGTTCTCTTTTAGATATTGCTTGAAATCAAACACATCACATCACTTTTTAGATTGTTTCTACATCTAGGATAAGCTCATCCTAGGAGACACATCTACGCAGGTTAAAACTAGTTCATGAGTGAATCCTCTCATTACTAGGTAGTCAAAATCTGTAACACATCTCAGATTTCTCTACACCTTATCACATCCAAACTTATCAAACAAACAAGCAATTCAAAGAAGGAATTTCGGTTACATCTACCTTAAAGTGCTAGAGATCCCCATACAACACAAATCACCAACCATCAATCTTTCATTTCATCACCAACTCATCATCATCTTTAATCAACTTCAAACACAAACTTGCAAACAAAATGGCTCAAACCCGATCACAGTCGAGACAACGAGAAATAGAAAGAGAAGAAGAAGAAGAGGAAAATCTCAATGAATTTCAAGAAGCACTTGGAGGAAATGCAGATGACGAAAACCCAAGTACTCCCACTCCTGCAACAATAGAAAGGGCTCAGCATAACCCTCTCTTTAACAAACTTTTTGACGAAATACTCAGGAGTAATGCGGATGCTCACTTCTTAAGACTTGCTCAAGAAGGAGCCAAACTCCCCTCAGACTTTGATCTTGCCCAATTAAGACAAGCATCAGAAAGACAAAGTCGCCATGAGGAGGAAGGGCGTAGAGATCCCATCAGATATAACATCCCTCGAGGTAACCCACCACCTCCTCCTCCAAATGAAATGGAGATGTTGCGGCAACAAGTCGAGAATCTCACCCAACAACTTCATAGTGGTGTCAAGATTAACCAATTCTCACTCAATGATATATGTCCCTATCCTTTTGATAGGAATCTTTATATGCCACCCTTTCCATGCGGGTTCGAAACACCCAAATTTGAAAAATATAGAGGAAAGGGGGATCCCCGTGAACATGTTCGAGAATTTCATTTGGCAGGAACAACCACGTCATGGTTTTCCCGACTACCAGGTGGCATTAGAACATTTGAGGCACTCATCCAGATGTTCCTATCTCATTACTCTTATAACATTGAACGCGACATCACCATGGCTGATCTATGCAATACCAAACAAAAACCAGGTGAACTATTCTCAGTATTCCTGCAACGATGGCGCCAAATGTCTAGCAGACGTTCTCTTCAGTTACCTGAACGAGAACTAGTGGAAATTTTCATTTCCAACTTAAACGAAGAAATGGAATTTCACTTGGATGTCAAAGACACAGACTCTTTTAACGATATGATCACCAAGGGTTTAAAATGTGAAAGGGCACTCATCAAGAAAGGACTCATCAAAATCTTTAATGAACCAAAAGATGGTCCTCGCCCGTGCTTCAATAGTGATAAACCAAACTTCTGGAACAAGAATAAGAATATCGTCAACGATGGGGTTGTGGATGCTCGAACTATCCAAAATGCACAACCTGTGGTTCGGTTTGCAGGACAAAATCCTCCAACTAAGAATAACACAAATGTTCCTTCCAATCAAGGTCGCATCACGTCTCATGATGAACCAAGACCTCGTCAGCAAAAACAAAAACGAACATACACTCCCTTAGGGGAACCCATTGAAACAGTGTTGCGACAACTCCTCTCTCAAAATTTGGTCACTTTACCTAAACTATCCAACGATGAGCCTCAGGTCAAACCAGCATGGTGGAGAGATACTGAACACTGTGAGTTCCATCAAGGAAGAGGACACAAGACAAGTAATTGTCACCGCTTGAAAGATCTTATTCAGGATCTTATTGACCGAGGAGAAATTGAAATTGAAGGACATGACCCAAAAACAACCAATAATGATCATCTAATGTTCAAAAATCCACTTCCATCACAAGATCAAAGGGATCCTTCCACTTCCAGACGAGGCACTGATACCACTGATTATACGCAGGCTACGTATAACTACACTGTAAATCACCTATATGATGCCAGTGAACAAATTGCAACCATAACCTTCAAAAATCCCACCTCAAATTGCAATGTTGTTACACGTCGTGGCAAGGTCACCATCAAGGCAGCTCCACAGGGCACCACCTCCGTCTCAAAACAGTACAATCTTGTGGAACAATTAGACAAAACCCCTGCACTTATATCCATTTTAGAGCTTTTGCGTCTGTCACCCTCTCATAAAACAATCTTGGATCAAGCACTCCAAGAGGCGTCAGTCCCTGCAAACTTGAACACGGACCAATTTCAAGCCATGGTTGGAAATCTAAAGTCATCACCTTGTCTCACTTTTTCCGAAAGTGACAACTCTTCTTTCCAACAACCTCATAATGCTTCGCTACACATTGAAGGCTTTATCAACCAACACAGGATCAAGCGAGTCTTGATCGATAATGGAGCAAGCCTAAACATTTGCACACTACAGTTGGTCACAACATTGGGATATGCAATAGAATCAGTGGATCCTCGCAAGAAGATCACCATCAAGGCCTATGATGATGCAGAGCGTTCATCCAAAGGAGCTGTGGTACTACCAATCCGAGTCGGTCCTGTGGTAAAGCACATAATTTGTCAAGTTCTGGACCTTCCTCTGCCATATAATCTATTATTAGGGAGACCTTGGATACATGCCATGCAAGCTGTTCCATCTACCTACCATCAATGTATCAAGTTCCCACATAACGGTGTAGAGATCACAATCCTAGGCGATGCAAATCCCTTTGCATTTTGCCATAATATTAGCCATCAACCAGAGATTACCGTTGCTAATAATAGAGAAGCCATTTCCTCCACATCATATATAAATCCCGCCTCTCTTGCCAGTTCAAACACCACTATACCGAAGCAAGAAAAGCTTAAGATGAAGATCGCAAAGGAAGGTCCTGGGGAATACAACTTGAGTCAACTCTTTTGTGTGGGACAAATGCCCACTTCTCCTAGAACTCATGGTAAACCACAGCAGTTACTCCAGCAACCACTAAACATACCAGCATGTGCTTTGACACCTTTTGTTCTTGGAAAGAGTCAAGAGGAAGAAACACAAGATGAGGACCTGGCGGAATGGATCTATAAAGATCCCATCACCACTGACATACCGCGAGTTACACTTCCTACGGATCAGTATGGCAAAGGCCTTCTCATTATGCAAAGAATGGGATATGATGGTCAGAGTGCTTTGGGATACTGCAAACAAGGACGACATGAACCTCTGCTACCAAAATTCAAGCCCAAAGGTAATACAAGCCTAGGCTTTGAAAAAGAGATCCTTCCTAAACTCAAATTCAAAGGAAAACCCAGCAAACCATTTTGCCCACCTACTGCAAAGAGGACACCTTTCATAATCAAAGCACCATCAAGCACTATCCCCACTGCCCCATCGAGGCTCACAACCCCACCGCAACCGTCATCAATATCATTCATCCCACCAAACGAACCAGTAATCCCATCAGCAACACCATTTGTAGCAACAACTGTATGGAAACCTACAGCAACATCTATGGAACCAGCCATTCCAACAGAAGCCACTAAATCAACACTGCCGATACTTCCAGTAACAAATCCTTTAATCCCCATCACAGTTCCTGCAGCACCGATCACTACAAAGATACATAAACCAATCACACCTGCCGTGTTTAACTCCAAAAACATCCCAGTATGGTATAGCAATCGGATGCTGGAGAGTGATTCAGAGACCGACTCACATGAGTGGGAATTTGATTCTGTACAACTTAACACTTCAGATGAGGAAGACACATCACCACCTCCGCCATGCAAAGACATCCCTGTTTACGGAGAAGCACAGATAAAGACCACTTGGGTACCTGAGCTGGAAACATCTTCCACAGACCCTATGTCTCATCCTACACCTGATTCTGACAAGGAGAGTACCATTAACGACCTTCACCATAACGTCTTAACCCTCACTAATACATCTCCCGCACTTAACCTAATCGATGAAGTAATGCCCATTATCCACCCTGAACTCATCGAATGGAACCAATCAAATCCTCCATGTCTTGACCTCTTCCAAAATGATGAGGCTATCATTGACTTTTTGGAATTATGGGATAATCTACCAAGCGGGGATCACAAAGCTGGATTCGCCATTGACCTTAATAGCGCAGCATACTTCGGGGCGGATGCCAAACCTTTCAGCTGCAAAAATATAACAATGAAACATGGATCTTCCAGTGAAAACCACACTGTGGCACTGTTTGATCCCACAAAAGTAAAAAGAAAGAGTGTATCCAATGGTGAAAACCTCTTTGAGGCACCTGAGGATGAAGGGTTTGACATTCTCCCTGCTAATGCACAACAGGAACGATCACCGATTCTCATCGAGGAAAAAAAAGAATACAATGTGGGGACTCCTGAAAATCCTCATATCATACATTTGGCATCTCTTCTCACTCCAGAGGAACAACCTAAATTTATAGAGTTCTTCCAGAAGCGTCAAATCAACTTTGCATGGTCATATGCAGACATGCCTGGGCTTGATCCTGATTTAGTCATGCATCACCTCACCATAGCAGAAGGAGCCAAACCTGTCAAGTAGAAGCTTCGTAAGATGCATCCCCAGATTGCAGTGCTAGTCAAAACAGAACTCAAGAAACTCCTAGATGTTGGTTTCATTAGGCCAATTGATTATGCAGAATGGATCTCCAACATTGTGCCTGTCGGCAAACCAAAAGGGGGCATCCGCATTTGTACTGACTTCAGAGATCTAAATAAGGCATGTCCTAAGGATGACTTTCCCCTACCAAATATCGACATCATAGTGGATCTAATAGCAGGACATGCGATGCTTTCACTCATGGATGGCTTTTCCGGCTATAATCAGATAAAGATCGCACCTGAAGATCAACATAAGACAACCTTCACATGTCCATGGGGCACATACTGCTAGAATGTAATGCCTTTTGGTCTAAAGAATGCAGAAGCAACCTATCAGAGAGCAATGACCACCATCTTCCATGACATGATGCATACCATGATGGAAGATTATGTTGATGACTTACTAGAAAAATCACTCACTAGAGAAGGGCATCTCCACATCTTAGATAAAATCTTTGATAGACTGGAACAATACCATGTTCGACTCAACCCAAAGAAATGTGTCTTTGGAGTAACCTCCGAGAAGCTTCTAGGATACATTGTCTCAAGCAAAGGTATTGAGGTCGACCCAGCAAAGGTAAAAGCAATCATGGACATGCCACCACCAAAGAATATCAGTCAGCTAAGGACATTACAAGGGCAGCTTCAATCCATCCGAAGATTCATTGCACAATTGGCTGATAAGTGTCACCCATTCACACACTTGCTACACAAGAACATCTGCTTTCAGTGGGATGCCAGATGCCAACAAGCATTTCAGATGCTTAAAGACTATCTCATGAATCCACCATTGTTGATGCCACCAGATCCAAGTAGACTGTTGTTACTTTATATCTCAGCGACAAGTACAGCATTAGGTGTATTATTGGCACAACATAATGCAGAAGGCAAAGAGTGTGCTGTTTACTACATCTCTCGCACACTGGTTGGCTATGAACTCAATTACACACCTATTGAGCGAGCTTGCCTAGCAGTAATCTTAGCAGCCACTAAATTGCGACACTATCTGTTGACACACAAGGTACAACTCATCGCAAAGATTGATCCACTCAAGTATTTACTCAGCAAAGCAGCATTGACAGGTCGCTTGGCCAAATGGGTAATGATTCTAAGTGAATTTGACATCGAGTATGTGGACCGTAAAGCTATCAAAGGGCAGGTCATTGCAGATCAGTTGGCCGATGCACCACTCATAGGCGATCATCCCCTCATTTCCAATTTTCCAGATGAAGAGATATTCATGCTCACAAAAGTACAACCATGGAAACTATATTTTGATGGTTCATACACTAGGCACGGCTCAGGGGCAGGCATTTTGTTTATCACACCTCAAGGTGATAGCATCCCGAAGTCTTACAGGCTCACATTTCCATGCACAAACAACATAGCAGAGTATGAGGCCTTGATCATAGGACTCAGGTTAGCCGTACAATGGAAATTACAAGAACTACAAGTATATGGCGATTCCCAACTAGTCATTCGACAAGCAACAGATGAATATCAGACCAAAGATGATAAACTCATGCCATATAAACAAATGGTGGACACTCTAAAGACATCATTTACTACTATCACTTTTGAGCAGATACCAAGAGATCAGAATCGAGCTGTTGACGCCATGGCTACCATCGCATCTCTACTAGATCTTCCATAGAATTCAACACGCTACGAGTTCTTGGTAGAATAGCTTTGGATCCCCGCTTATGATATCCCCGAATCTGAAATGATATGTCGCCTTGTTGGTTCCGAATCCCCATGGTACGGTGAGTTCTACACCTACCTCCGCGATCATACCCTTCCTCCCAACCAATCAAATAACCAACGAAAAACCTTCATTCGCCAAACTGCTCGATATACCATTATTGCCGAAACCCTATACCGACGTAGTCTTGATGGTACTCTCCTTCGATGTCTGGAACATGATGAGATAACAAAGGTTTTGGAAGAGGTACATGAAGGAATTTGCGGGACTCACTCAAGTGGTCCATCACTAGCCAAGAAGATCATGCGAGCTGGATACTATTGGCCATCTATGGAAAAGGATTCCTACTACTTTGTCAGGAAATGCAAGAAATGTCAAGTTCACGGTGACCTGATACATGCACCAGCACAGGAACTGCAACCAATCACAACACCATGGCCTTTTTGTCAATGGGGCCTTGACCTTGTGGGTAAGATTCATCCATCTTCATCCAATGGCCATAAATTCATTATTACCGCTACCGAATATTTCACAAAGTGGATCGAAGCTGTTCCACTTACTCAAGTCACCGGCAAGCAGATCGCCTCATTCATCCTCAACTACATCATCTGCCGGTATGGTGTGCCCATGTCCATCATCACAGATAATGGTCTTCCTTTCAAAAATCAAGATGTCCGTGAGCTTTGTGAGAAATTTCATATCCAACACCGCTTTTCCACTCCCTATTACCCACAAGGCAATGGTCAGGCCGAAGCATCCAATAAAAACATATTGAGAATCCTAAAGAAGACAGTCAATGATGTCGGTCGTGATTGGCATGTTCAATTGAATCCAGCATTATGGGCATATCGAACTAGCATTCAAACCCCTACAGGTGCAACTCCTTATTCATTGGTCTATGGTGCAAAAGCTATCTTACCTATTGAGGTTGAGATACCATCATTACGAGTTTCCTTGCATAATCTCATTGATGATGAAGCATACAGAGTCTCACGTCTTCATGACTTAGAGTTACTTGATGAAAAGCGACAAGCTGCATACAATCACCTCAAAGCCTATCAGCAGCGCATGAGTAGAAGCTACAATCACCGAGTTAGATCTCGTACATTTGAGGTAGGTGATCTTGTTCTTCGAGAGAATCCTTGCAACCAACCAAACAGAGAACATCAAGGCAAGTTTGAATCAAATTGGCTCGGCCCATATGTTGTCACTGCTGTATTCGGGTCCGGGGCATATCAGTTGGCTACATTAGACGGAGAACCGCTCGCAGATCCAATCAATAGCATGCACCTCAAACGGTTTTATACCTAAGGTGTACAAGGCATCAGGCTCCCCTGCATATCAGAAAATACCAAAAACATTCAGAAAAAATGTCCTGAAGAAAATACAAAAACATTCAAAAAAGTAAAGAAAAATCATGCATCCAAACGGTGAACAACCACTCTGGTGGCACCTTGGGTAAGTACGATGGCGAAAACCTGGCAAACAGGCACCACTCATAAAGGCAATGGCTCCAGTATCTTTCAGGCTCGTTGCGATCACATTCATACATACACACATCCATCCATCTAACCATGGCTTGTTATTTGATCTGTAATCCAAGAAAGTACTACATGCATCCTGCATCCCGCTTTTTCATAAATCATGTCCAACTTGGGGGCAATGCCCTTACAATCTAGATGATGGAAGTGGATTCTACATTACTGGTGATTCATTGGCAAAAACATTCAAAAATGACTCACAAAATCCAAAACACATTCAAAAACTATTACACAAAATCCAAAAACATCGAAAAACCCATCGAAAATCACACAAAAACATGGCAACACCTTGTACATATTCATTCGAGCAGATGCAAAACCAACATTAACACAGTACTCACACAATGACCATTTATCAATCGACCACACAATCCACATCCAACAAATCAGAAACTGTCTTTAAAAACAAGGATGCATCCTTCCTTACCAAAACAAAGACAAAAGTGACATTTTCTTTGACAAGAAAATTATGTGAAGCTATCAAATGCTTGGTTGATTCGTGAGTAATTCATTTGTTTATCTGTATCGGGATCTTTCAGCATTGTTTTGTATCGTTTGCACATTATTTCCGATGAAGTTCTGGGGCATGTACTAATGGTGTCTACGTGGGAAGTTCACTAAGCTATGTGATCATAGGCAAAAATACAGTCATAGATCACTACGGCTTGCTAACTACAACGTATACCTCGACCATATGAGCATGAACCATTACCAAGGATCCTTATTCTTTATTCTTTATGTATATACTATTTGTTTGCAGGTACAATGCTTTTTCTTTGGTTCCTCCTACCTCATCCAAACTGGATAAAGGTTTTATCTCTTATTACGGTATGCACTTGTCTCAGGATATGATCAGCCTAAGATCAAGGAGGACGATCCAAGTCATGCATGAACGGAGATAATCCTTGTCTGTTCCGCAAGCAATACTCAGGTCAACTTGATCCATTATATCAAGTTGCTTGTATTAACTTGCTATATCAAAATCCATGTAAGAAATACTCTGGTCATCTTGAATCTTTATGTCAAGATGCTTGTATTCTCTTCCAACATTTTAAAGCTCAATGATGAAAATAGAGCACTATGGATCGTCATTCCATCTCATCTATATATACTGCATTTCGTTGCATTCCAACCATCCATACATTCATAATAGCTGCATATCATGCATACATAGTCATAATAATGCATACTCTATTTTCCTCTTCTTCCATAGGAATGAGTCATAAGTCCTCCATATCTTCTATCTAACATCAAATCCCCCCTCACCCTCCCTATCTTGATCATCAACATCATCCTAATCCCTTCATCGCTTCCCATCCTCACTCATCCAAAAAAATTAAGCAAGTTACTCTGTCTGCATAGGTACATCGACTCACACACACCTAGACTATCAACAGATACTCTGATCAAGTATCTTCAGATCTCAACAGGTAATCGATTATGGTAATCCTAGACTACATCAGGCATTTATCACAATGACCTAGTCTCAATGGGGCTGCTATGATTAACCACAACCATCCATCACACGCACACATTATCAATTGATCAACCAATCAAACACAATCCAATGGACAATTACATCAATTGTCTACGTCTCAACGAGTATTTTGCTTCATATACCTTGACTTCATCGGACAATTACATCAATTGTCTAAGTCACATCAGGTCACTTTGATTCACTTACTCAGACTTTATCATGTCCAAGCGACCAACTGACATCAACTGTCACGCTTTGACTTGACTGGGGCAATTAAACCGATTGCACCAGATTGTCCAACCAATTTTGATCAATTGTATAGCATCAATCCAAACCCCACACTACATCTGCTATGTATCTCTTGCATGACCTCAGGGTACTCGTTGGCTTGTTGTTTCTTCATATTCACTCCATTTTCTCCCATTCTTCCATCATTAGTTCTAATTTCTTCTATTCTACCTCCCCTCCGCTTTTCATTCTTTTTCGAGAGATCGCCCGATTTTTCAAAAAAATTTGGCCCATCCCTCGAGGGGGCATACCACCCATTAAATTTACATTTTATGGGGCATTTCTTCACACCTATTTTTCTTTCTTTGAAACAACACGATAAACTGCACCGTCTCAAAGAGGGGCAAATGTAGTCACATAAATCTGTCCACTTAATTAAATGAATACTTAGTATTTATTTGATTATTTAACCATCAATTAATAATTAATTAAATTAATATTTAATTAATTCATCTTAACCCTCTTCTTCTATTAATTAAATAAATTATTCAATTTATTTGATTTAATTCACTTAACCAAATTCATACCATTAATTAAATAAATAAATCATATTTGTTTAATTAAATCTTCTCTCACATTTAAATAAATTAATATTTATTTAAATCCCCCAAAATCCCACCTCTCACATTTAAATAAATAAATCATTTATTTAAATCACCTTTATCCTCCACCCACTTGTATTTTCCTACAAAAGCAAGTTGCACAACTATTTTAAATAAATTATTTATTTAAAATCCTATTTATCCTCACCCACTTGAAACCTTTAATGGTTTCCCTTAAAGTATTCAAACTTGATGGCTTTAAAGTCTTCAAACTTGATGGCTTCCTTCTATAGTTTTCTTAAGACTTTAATAGTTTTCCTTAAAGTCTTCAAGCCTTTAATGGTTCCCCTCAAAGTCTTCAAGCATTTTAATGCTTTATCTTCCTTTTTCTCATTTAAATAAATTAATATTTATTTGAATATTTATCCAAATACAACTTGCACACATTTATTGAAATAAATGAATTTTTATTTTAATAAAATCCTATTTTCCCTCACCCACCAAATCCACTTGCAAAATCTAATTCCCTTCTAGATTCTTCTAACCCCTTCCTAATTAGCCTAATCCATCCCCTAATTATTGTCACATTCCTAAGCAAAATGGAGTCACTTCTCAAAGCCTAAAAGTCTTTGATAACCATTAAAGGCTTTCAACCTTCAACCACTAAATGTCTCAAAGTCTTGGATAACCTTTGAAAGCTTCCAACCTTCAACCACTAAATGTCTCAAAGTCTTGGATAACCATTGAAGGCTTTCAACCTTCAACCACTTAATCCCCAAAGTCTCCAATAACCATTAATGGTTACCTCAAACCCTCCCACATGGTTAAAACATTTGTTTTGACTCAACCTCTACCCAACCCAAGGGTCTCATCAAGCCTTTAATGCTTTGACCATGATTATCTCTTAATCATTTGCACAAAGGTTTATCCTTGCATTAACTCCTAATCCAGTGGGTAATCCTAATTTAGGCCTGACCCTTACCTTCTAGATAACCATGAGGTCTCCTCAGGCATTTAATGCCTCCAACCTCTTCTCTCAACCCAATCTTATGTTGACACTTGTCACCATTTCATTGGTGCAAATTGTGCACATGGATCCCCAACTTTCAAGCTTGACCCTTGATTAAACCTTTCAATCTTGGCCATCCATTGCTCCATTTTTCCTATAAATAGAGCCCATTCCTTCATAATCCAGATCCTGAAAACTTGTATGCATTTAGGCTATAGACATTTTTAGAAAGCATTTAGCATAAGCAATCTAACATCTTATCATTTTTGGTTAAAATATATCATTTTAGCATCAATAGCATAGTATTTAGCTTTTCATTTCATATTTGAAGCTTAATATTAAATCTCAATCCTCCATAAGCATCCATAGTGCAAAAAGCTGCTGAGAGCTACACTCATTTGGGACTTGGAGAGGAGAGGAACAAGGGAGGAGCAACTATGAGCATCTTGATTAGCTATTTCATTCTATGTTTATATGCTTTCTATTTCATGCTTAATATCTCTTTTGGTATGCCTTTTTAGATTAGTTTTCGATTGACTAACACTAATGTTTTGTGTGTTTTTGTGTTATTTGATCATAGACTAATTTTGTGCCATTTAGGAGGGCATCAGTATTTAATCTTTGAACATTTTTTGTATAGGTAATAGCGACAGTTTCTACATTGATGGTGAGCCATCCTCAGTCCATTGGAGAAGCATCTCAGGCACAGGTACATCATTGTTCTCCATATTATAGCTTTTAAGTGTTTTTGATATATTTATGTTAGTACATTGTATTAATTGTACATTTAATCTACAATAGACCGCTTCGCGGTACGGCCATAACGTGGATCCATTTAAGCATGTCTTCAAGAAAACTCCTAAGAGTGACAAGGAGAGGAGAGCGAAGACATTAGCTCCTAGATCAGCCAATGAGGTAATCTACATTTCAATTGCAAAAGAATAATAGTTAAATGCATAGTTATGTTGTTAATTGTGAACTATTTTCTACAAAAGAATTCTAACTTGGCTTTTGAATTGTGGTTTTGCAGCCATCTACAAAGTCACGTACTGCATCGAAGAGGCTTGATTTTGATGATCCACCACAAGTTTAGGATCATATAGTGTTAGTTTTGGTCATAGAATGACCAATACATGTAGATATATTCTACATTTTTATTGTATATCGATTTGGACATGGCATATGCCACATTTTTGTAATGCTTGTATTGACTTGGCAGACATGCCTTTTTTTAATATATAAATATTAATATTTGATCCAATAAATGTGTACTAAGTTCATTATTTTGTATTTGTTGTATTTTGTGGTTGTCTTTTTATAAATTTAATTGATCATTTGCCTATGTAATCAACAAGATGAATATAAACAACAAAAATATATGATATAAAACATTGCAATCGTGGAATATGATTTGATAAAATTTCTAAAATGATTAATTAACCCTATAAAACTCCTTGTATTCAGTTCATTATTGTGTATTCGTTGTATTTGGTGGCTTCTCTTTTATAAATTTAAATGAATATTTGCATATGTAATCAACAATATAAATATAAACAACAAAAATCAACAATATGTGTAAAGTTTTATTCAATTGAAATAAAAGAACAAATTATATATGTGAGAATTTTATATGATTATATTGTCTGATAATCTGATTGTTTTGTTGCAAGCTGAAGGAGAGAGATCGTTAATATTTTTATATGTCTTCTCCAAATGATTCATGTCGGGCTTTATATGTTTTAGAAGACCAGTCAATAGATGTCTTAACCGGTCATGTCTTTCAGACATGACCGATCAAGGCACCTATTGATCGGTGTCTTTCCATATTGCACATCCCGATTTCGGTTATGTTTGGTAACTGACATTTAATACTTAAACACTCGATTGAAATGGTGTTAGTTATGATGCTTTGTTAATGGCCCAATTATAAATGCTTTTCGGTATGAACTAAACCTGATAACAAATTGCATTACATATGCTATTGGGTTAATACCCCGATAGCATATTAATGTTGATTCATAAATGAATCGACATTAATATGCTATCGGGTTATTAGCCCGATAGCATTAAGATCGACGCTTAAATATGTTAAGCAAGCCGTCGATCTAATCCTTCTTTATCCAATGCCAATATCATAATCATGATCAATGTTACAATTTGATAAACATATTCAGTTCGGAAAGCATAAATCAGATAATCTAATAGCATAGATGAATAAACCGTAACAAAATAAAGGAGATTAATGGATTAGAGAAGTCTTATCTTGCAGAAGCTACTAATGCATTAACACTCTTAGCTTTGGAAGATAGATAAAGTAACCTACATCACATTTCTCTTTCATAACCAAAATAATGTCAGTCTCCAAGAATATATATCATCTATACATATGATATGAAGTACCATTAGGACACAAGATACAAATATAAAACATCACTCTAAGTATGTGACATAGAGTATCACCTAACCATGTGATATAGAAGATTCATCATTTCTTTATGACAAGATATCACCTGAACACGTGATATCACTATTGCCTAAACACGCAATACTACGGATAAACATATAAGGATGGTTAAATTCTCATCTTATCTAGGTTGTGATATGTGCACAAACATTTTATACAATTGTTTTACCATAGCACCATCATGGCACATCCATGACATACCAGAGATCCAACATGATAACTGGTTTAGAGAATCATAAGATCGTCACCTTATGATGTCTGCATACAAGTGTTCATAAGCTGAGAGATCGTCACCTCTTAGATATGAACACAGGGGGTGAAACCCAAAATGTCCCAACATGACAAAAGAAGTTTACACATTAAACATCTTACTTACAAAGCAGATTACCTTTCTATCATACCTAAACCTTTTCTGAAGTGATCAATCTTCACTCTAGAAAGAGGTTTGGTCAAAATGTCTGCAGTTTGATCTCATGTACAAACATATTCTAATTGAATTACATTCCTGTCAACCATATCTCGTACATAGTGGTATGGGATCTCAATATGTTTGGACCTGTCATGGAATACTGGATTTACTGAAAGTTTTATGCAACTCTGATTGTCACAATGAATAATAGTAGGTTTCATAGGTTCTCCAAACAATCCCACAAGCAACTTCCTAAGCCATACTGCCTCTCAGGCAGCCATAGAAGTTGCAATATATTTGGCCTCGGTGGAACTTTGAGTTACAAAAGACTTCTTTCTGCTGATCCAAGATATCATGGCTGAACCTAAACTGAAACAACACCCTGAAGTACTTTTTCTGTCAGTCACGTTGCCAGCCCAATCTGAATCTGTAAATCCATGTAGATCTATATCAACTTTCTCATATTTAAGACCAAGGTTTAGGGTACCTTGTAAGTATCTCATAATATGTTTTACTACCACCAGGTGTATCTCCTTAGGTTCACACATAAACTAACTTAGAGCATTAACAACATAACAAATATATGGCCTTGTATTTAATAGATACATTAGGGACCCAATCATCTGCCTGTACTGAGTAGGATCAGTGGACTGTGATTCTGCTACTGCTTCTTTAAGTTTATGTAAGTTGGTTTCCATAGGAGAGGTCATGGGCCTACAATTTAGCATTCTAAATCTCGTCAAAATGTCCAAGGTGTACTTTCCTTGGTTTAGTACAATATTATTGGAATTCTGCCATACTTCTAACCCTAGGAAGTAATGAAGTAGTCCCAAGTCCTTCGTATCAAATTTTGTGGATAGATCTTTCTTGCATTGATCTATAAGGTGATCATCCCCTGTGATTAATAGGTCATCAACATAAAAATTAATATTAGCATATCACCTTTATTTCTTTTGTAGTAGAGATTAGGATCTACATCAATTTTAGTGAAACCTAGTTTTGAGAGATAGGTGTCAATTATTTCATACCAGGCCCTGGGAGCCTGTTTGAGCCCATAGAGAGCTTTCTTAAGTCTACATACATGAGACTCTGCATTATGAATTTCAAACCCTTCAGGTTTCTCTAGGTAGACTTCTTTTGAGATCTCACTATTTAAAAATGTTGTCTTAACATCCATCTGGTGTAACTTCCATCCCTTTGTTGTTGCAATGGCTAGTACAGCTCTTATCGATGTATATTTGGCAACAGGTGCAAATGTTTCTTCATAATCTATTCCTTCCCTTTGTGAGCACCCTCTAGCTACAAATCTGGCCTTGTGTTTTTCAATACTGCCATTTGCGGCATGTTTGATCTTGAAAAACCATTTAGATGAAACAACAAATTTCTTAGTTGGCCTAGGAACAATCTCCCAAACATCATTCTTCATAATAGATTGATACTCTTCAGACATGGCATCCTTCCATACTTGATGTTCAAGTGCATCCGATACTTTGTTTGGTTCAACTTTAGAGAGATCATTCATAAGGGCAACATAGCTAGTGAATTTATTAGGCCTTTTACTTTCCCTGAAGGTTCCTGAAGGAGCAGCAAAGTTCTGAGCTTCTGTTATAGTTTTGGTGGCCCATAGTGGTCTTTTTTTGAGTTTTTCTCTAGGTGGGTTTTGAGTTTCACCTATAGTCTCCTCAAGATTCTCCCTCTGAAGCTCAGGAGTAGGATCTTCTTCTATGTTAGGAGTAGGGATATAGATTTCAGGTTCTATTATACTTTGGGCTCTTTTGAAGGCTAAGTCTTCTTCAAAGATTACATCCCTACTGAGTTCAATATTTATTTGACCTTGTATTAATGCCTTGGACAAATGTATTCCATCCACTGGGCAACCCATCTAGAGCAATGAGTGTTAATTCTTTACTCTAGATCTCATAATCAAGGGTTGCAAGTTCATCTCTTAGGGTTGATATTCGCATGAAGTAGGAGTTGATTGTCGCCCCTTTGTTCATCGTGATATGATTTATCTCTTGTTTCAATGCTAGAGTACGACTTGCATTTGGTATCTCAAATGTCCTTTCAAGTGCTTTGAACATTTTGTAAGCCGTCTCTTGTTTCTTTATGATGGGCATTATGTTGTTTCTTACCCCATCAACTATTATTTTAATAACCTTTTCATTTCCCTCAATCCATGTTGTTTTGTCAGGTTCATTCTCGGGTGTTGCACTTTCAGTTTGAACATATGAATCAACTTTGTTTTCTCTCAAAATCATTTTGATTCTAAACTTCCAAGATGAGAAATCATCGCTACCTCCGAGTCTATCTTCGAATCTAATAGCGCTGGCCATTTTGGAAATGTGATGTAATATATAATTTTGTTCTTGAATTATTCAAAAATTGAATAGCCTCAGATTCGATTAGCCTCGCTCTGATACCATGTAAAGTTTTATTCAATTGCAATAAAAGAACAAATTATATATGTGAGAATTTTATATGATTATATTGTCTGATAATCTGATTGTTTTGTTACAGGCTGAAGGAGAGAGATCATTAATATTTTTATATGTCTTCTCCAAATGATTCATGTCGGGCTTTATATGTTTTAGAAGACCGGTCAATAGATGTCTTGACCGGTCATGTCTTTTAGACATGACCGATCAAGGCACCTATTGATCGGTGTCTTTCTATATTGCACATCCTGATTTTGGTTATGTTTGGTAACTAACATTTAATACTTAAACACTCGGTTGAAACGGTGTTAGTTATGATGCTTTGTTAATGGCTCGATTATAAATGCTTATCAGTATGAACTAAACCCGATAACAAATAGCATTACATATGCTATCGGGTTAATACCCCGATAGAATATTAATGCAGATTCATAAATGTATCGACATTAATATGCTATCGGGTTATTAGCCCGATAGCATTTAGATCGACGCTTAACTATGTTAAGCAAGTCATCGATCTAATCCATCTTTATCGAATGCCAATATCATAATCATGATCAATGTTACAATCTGATAAACATATTCAGTTCAGAAAGCATAAATCAAATAATCTAATAGCATAGATGAATAAACCATAATAGAATAAAGGAGATTAACGGGTTAGAGAAGTCTTATCTTGCAGAAGCTACTAATGCATTAACAATATGAATTTAAACAACAATATTTGTTTGGTGTGAGAGCACCCTCACGCTCGCAATGGTCAAATTTTGTTCGTCATGTGCACAAACCGACATCGTGAGCGCATCCAGGTGGGCAGATTTATGCTAGGCATGCCCCTGTCATGCATCCCAAAGCGTCAAAATGTCGAGAGTCATACCATACCAGTGCAATCTCTCAAGTGCCCTGAGTCCAAAAAACTGTCAAAATTTGACGGACTATTTCTTCAAATCCAAGAAACATATGGTCGATCTGTTTGAACCCATGGGGTCGCGTGAGGATCCTCTACAATTTTCTATCTCGGTTTTTGATGACTCGGAGCCATTTTCAATTGGTAGCATTTTTTTGCCTGCTGCAAAAATCATCAGTTGCATGCAATGCAAAGTTGCAAGATTGGCTAGAATTGATTTGGTTCATCGTGTACACAAACCAACATCACGAGCACGTTCAAGTGGGTAGGTTTACGCTAGGCATGCCCCTGTCATGTATCCCAAAGCACCGGAACATCGAGAGTCATACCCATACCGAGGCGATCTCTCAAGTGCCATGAGTCCAAAAAATTGTCAAAATTTGATGGACTATTTTTTCAAATCCAAGACAAATATGGTCGATTCGTTTGAACCCATGGGGTCGTGTGAGGATCCTCTACAATGCCTGATCTTGGTTTTTGACAACTCAGAGCCATTTTCAATTGGTAGCATTTTTTCACCTGCTGCAAAAACCATCAGTTGCATGCAATGCAAAGTTGCAAGATTGGCTAGAATTGATTCGATTTGTCGTGTGCACAAATCAACGTCAC
Source organism: Cryptomeria japonica (assembly GCF_030272615.1). NCBI lineage: Eukaryota > Viridiplantae > Streptophyta > Pinopsida > Cupressales > Cupressaceae > Cryptomeria > Cryptomeria japonica. The sequence continues at coordinate 86,365,537 of NC_081414.1, read as the reverse complement.
AAGCACATTCAGGTGGGTAGGTTTACACTAGGCATGCCCCTGTCATGCATCCCAAAGAATCGAAACGTTGAAAGTCATACCGTACTGGGGCGATCTCTCAAGTGCCATGAGTCAAAAAAATTATCAAAATTTGACGGACTGTTTCTTCAAATCCAGGACACATATGTTCAATCCGTTTGAACCCGTGGGGTCGCGTGAGGCTCCTCTACAATGGCCTATCTCAGTTTTTGATGACTCTAAGCCATTTTCAATTGGTAGCATTTTTTGCCTGCTGCAAAAACCGTCAGTTGCATGCAATTCAAAGTTGCAAGATTGGCTAGAATTTATTCGGTTCATCGTGTGCACAAACCGACATCACGAGCGCGTTCAATGGGGGCAATTTTACGCTAGGAATGCCCCTATCATGCATCCCAAAGTGTCGGAACATCGAGAGTCATACCGTACTGGGGCGAACTCTCAAGTGCCCTGAGTCCAAAAAATTATTAAAATTTCACGGACTGTTTCTTGAAATCCAAGATACATATGGTTGATCCGTTTGAACCCGTGGGGTCATGTGAGGCTCCTCTACAATGGCCTATCTCGGTTTATGACGAATCAGAGCCATTTTCAATTGGTAGCATTTTTTCGCCTGCTGCAAAAATCGTCAGTTGTATGCAATGCAAAGTTGCAAGATTGGCTAGATTTGATTCGGTTCATCATGTGCACAAACCAACGTCATGAGTGCATATAGGTGGGCAGTTTTACGCTAGGCATTCCCCTCTCATGCATCCCAAAGTGTCGAAACGTCGAGAGTCATACTCTACCGACACAATGTAGAAGTTGCTTGACAACCTTTTTGACAATTTTTTTGACAATAATGACAATTTTTGCTCAAATTGTATCTAGTCTCAATGTATGACCCCTATGACCTGATAATGACTCAAATAATTCTCCATGATTATACAAGAATTAATAATTCTCATGATTGACCAGGGACACATCACATATACTCAAAACATAGTCACAAAACATTGACACACAAAATAGTCACAAAATATTGTCACATATTATTCAAAAATTTGCCTCTAAATATGGTCAAATCAGCTCTTGGCTATTTGATTATACAAAAAAATGTCTTACAAATCATCTCATGGGCTTTTATACAAAATTTGGCATTACAATATGTGCGTTTCAGCTCATCGTCATTTTCATATACAAATCATCTCATGGGATTTTATACAAAATTTGGCATTACAATATGTGCGATTAAGCTCATCACCATTTTAATATACAAAATTTGGCATGTAAATATGTACAAATCAGCTCATTTCCATTTAAATATACAAAATTATGCCCCTAAACATGTAAAAATCAGCTCATGGGCATTTATATTACAAAAAATGAATACAGAACAATTCGTCGACGATTTATAAAAAATTCTCAAAATCATTCTACTCTAAACCATAGAATCAATCAAGTGAGCCTTCAGGATCGGCTCTAACCCATATTGTGTCAAGTATTGCCTCATGGTCAGATTCACAAACTTTCCATAAAATCTTGTTATGAGGTCTACCACGATACTTCATCAAATGAATATTTGTTGCAACAACAAAGTTAGAGAAATGAAGAATATGTCTGTGTATTTCAAAGTCCTTGAACAACCAAACATCAGAATTCTTGATAGGGTATCTCCGAAGCCATGTTCCTGTCACAACAACAGACTCTATTGGGTACTCAATACCCTCTTTGTCAATGATTGTGGTTGTCAATTTTCTTTTTGGCTCAACACAATGACACAAATAGTAATCTGTTCCTTCTTCATTGTTCTCTTCTGTAACAACTGCATACACATGACCTGCATTTTATAAAGTATTAATTAATACCAAAAATAAAGTATGATGTACAACAAAATGAACCAAAAAGAATACTTGCAAAAAAATTAACTCAAAAAATCACCTGAATCCACTAGGTCGAATACATGGTCAAAATCCACTGATGTCTCCATCTGGCTCAATTGTAGTGCTTTGAGAATTTGATATGAATCAATGGGGACCAACGGTCTACAAGACCATTTGTCAACCCACTCTTGTGATTCACATTCTTCCCACAAACAATACATGCATGAAGAGCAAAAACATACCATCTGTCTCATATAAATTACCAGTGAACTTGAATTTGAACTCATAAATGAGTGCATGTCACTCAATCTTGCAACTGTACAACAGTCTAGATAGTTTTCAATGTTAGATTCAGTGATCAATCAAAAATATCTATGAACCATTGATGTACTTGGATTACCTGGACCCATCGTATACTTACACCATCGCACAATTGTTTCTGCATCTATCAACTCAACACCACCTTCGTGCTTCAATTCTTCTCTAGCTAGGGCTATTTTCACACATGCTCCTGCACCATCATGCTCTCCCTTACCATGTCCAGCCTCAGTGAAATTCCAAAAATGTTGTACATCACTTTTCATATGCATCCTTGTCAACCAACAAAACATCCTTGCATTCTTGAATTGTGCGGTGCAATTATCTGACCATATTAAGTGTCGGTTGTATCGTATGTTCCTTTCCCTTAAACTATCATAGAAAACTTTAAAGTATCCTTGTACAAACTCTGATGAATGAGTACGATCATCACTTAAGTAGAAGTGATATTCTCTTACAACCTTTCTATCCTCCCCTATGCTATCATATGCATGCATGAATGCTATGTGTACAAAAATAGAAACTTGTGTAGAGTGATAATACATAGATTGCACTTCATTTTGAGGTTGTAGTGTATAATTTTCAACGAAATCAACGATAGAGACAATGGTGCCAAGAGGAAATGTGTCCTTACATAACTTGAATTTCTCATCTAACCATCGAGCTCTATGTGTATGCATTATGTGCTCATAAACTAGTTTCTCTTGAAACATTTTCATAAATTCAGCTACACATATATCATTTTTCACTAGCTCACATCTCTTCAAATCATTTCCATCTTTAACTCCATATGTGACTGTCTTGTATTTTCCGAAAGAAAATAGTTTCATACCAATTTCATGTGTGCTCTCCAAATGTACGCATCTTGGTAAATGTTGCAAACCACCACATATAGCACAAGAACCTTCCAAAAAGGCATCTTATAATAAATGCAACCATGATGTCTATTACATAGCACACTTGAAATAAATTATCTTACTGACTTAGGAGGTGCTTGTATATTACATTCCTACAAAACATCGTTAGTGTGCAAAGTAGAACAAATATGATTGAAAATATCATAGTGCATGGAAAATTCAATATGCATCCTACAACAACACGTGGTGTGTACATGATTAATCTTAATATATAAAGGTTTTCCCATTTCAAAAAATCTTTGAGAAATTCTTATTTGAGGAAACTTTTGAAAGAATCTTTCATAAAATTTAGTTTGAGTCATATCCAAATAGTGTTTGGCATGTGGCTCACGATTCGTAGACCCAATTTGCCTTCTAACAACATCTCTTTGGTTGGGCGAAACTCTTGTGTTGTCATGCCAAAAATTTTCAATTAATGTTCTTAGTGCACCAACAACAACCTTGTCTTTGTGTGGTAGTCTATCTGAGAATTCCCAAAGATAATTATTGTTAGGTTCCTCTATTTCTTCCCGCCTCTTTAATGCTTTACTTAATGTTGTTCTACTAGCATTTAATGACTTACTTGTTTTGCTTATCAAACAATCTTTTTTTATTTTCTTGCTCATTATGGTTGATGTAATGACACGTCGAGTAGCATTAGAATATTTAGTACATCATTTTGAACCAACAGCTTGATATGCATCAAATAGATTTCTCACAATAGTTCTTTCACTGCTACTTTCAGATCATCTTAGGCCTAGAATTTTCATTCTCTCTAAAATTCAAATTTTTAATCATTTGAACAATTAATTGACATCTTGTGGTTTGATTTAAGTTTTCAAAATAGTTTTGACATATTCTTTTAACAATTCTCCTACAAGTTCGTTCATTCATTTTATTGGGCATTGGCTTCAATATATTCTCATCAATGTCAATTAGATACCTTGGTTTCCTACGAATGATTCTAGGAGGTGTTAACATCGATGCATTATGTACATTCAATTCATCAAATAGAGAAGGTGTATGCTCATCATTTAATTGATTATTCAATGCGGTATCTTCTTCAATTGCATTAGGTTCATACGGTAAATCAAATGTATCTTCTTCAATTGCATTAGGTGCATTATGTTCGTTTGGTAAATCGAATTGATATGTTGAGGATGACATATCTTCTTCTCCCATTGTTCTTATGTCATGCAATTTCTTCATACACTTCCTTTGTCTTTCCTTTTGAGCCTCTCATTGTTCCATTGTTCCTCGCTTGTTCTTTCCCCTGGTTGATATCGGTTGTCCTAAATAGAATCATATTACATATATATGTAAACAAAAGTTAATAAACAAAAAAATAACCATAAATATGCATCTTATCACTATTTTTTGGAATCAAACTATTAAACAATCACAATACTATTGACAAAACTAATAAGAACAACAATTCAATCATTTGAAATCATGCAAAAACAAAAAATTCGCTTACTTTTATGTATAAAACATTGATAGAAGTGCAGACAGATCTAGTGGGGCCTTCAACGACCTCAAAAACTTCTTTTGAGGTCGTTGAGGCTCTTGGGTAACTAAAACTATGCCTGTGTACCGTGTACACGCTACATTAATAACTGCGTATGCGTTGTTAGTCCATAAAATGTTGGCAAGCCCAATGGTATTATTTTTTCCCATTCTGTACTAATAAGTAGTGTGTACACGCTCCTAAGCCTAAAAAATGTTATCGCGGGGTAGTGAATAATGGGCTCAGTACCCCGTACGTGCTTACAAGTAATAAGTACCGCATACGTGCTCCTACACCTTAAAAAAGTTATGGCAGGGCAGTGAACTAATAGTTTCAGTACCCCGTACATGTTATTGGTAGTAGAAAAAATGTGAATGAAAAGGGAGGGAGGGAGAGAGAGAGAGAGAGAGAGGGAGAGGGGGGAGAGTAGGGGGGAGGGGGAGGAAGAGAGAGAGGGAGAGGGAGAGGGAGAGAGAGAGAGAGAGAGAGAGAGAGAGAGAGAGAGAGAGAGAGAGAGAGAGAGAGAGAGAGAGGGAAGGAGGGAGAGGGAGGGAGAGGGAAGGAGGGAAGGTAGAGAGAGGGAGAGAGGTAGAGGGAGGGAGAGAGGGAGAGAAGAGGGGAGAGGGTGGGAGAGAAGAAGGGGTATGGAGGAAGGGAGAGGGAGTTTCAGGTGGAGGGAGAGAGGAGGGAAGGAGAGAGGGAGAGAGGGAGAGAGAGAGAAGGGGGAGGGAGGGAGGGAGGGGTAGCGAGAGAGAGAGAGGGGGGGGGAGGGGTAGCGGGAGAGAGAGAGGGGGGAGGGAGGGAGAGGTAGAGAGAGATAGAGAGAGGAGGGGAGGAGGGAGAGGAAGAGAGAGAGAGGGAAGGAGCGAGATGGAGAGAGAGGGAGAGAGAGAGAGAGGGGGAGGGAAGGTAGAGGGAGGGAGAGAGGTAGAGGGAGGGAGAGAAGAGGGGGGAGGGAGGGACATATAATGACACCAAATAGTGTCCTAAGGGTCATATGGCATCCTATGACCCCTTAGGACACCATATGGTGTTGTTATGTGCCGTATGGTGTCTTAAGGGGTCATATGGTGTCCTAAGGGGTCACGAGACACCATATGACCTCTTAGGAAACAATACGACCTCTAATGACACCTAAGGGGTCATAAGGTGGGCTAATAAAATGATATATTGAATTTAAAGTTATGAATAGAACATCATACAATAGAACTTTAGTAGTTTAGTTTTGATATAGCTAAGTGTAAGAGCTTGACCTAACCCTAAGAGTACTGCCCGAGTTCTAAAACATATGATGCTATTAAATTTACTAGTTTATAGGACTGATCTCGATTGTGACTATAGGAATTACAGAAGAAGAGAAAGAGGGAGGGAGAGAAAAAGAGAAAGAGGGATGGGGTATGGAGGAAGGGAGAAGGAGAGAGAGAGAGAGAGAGAGAGAGAGAGAGAGAGAGAGGAGGGAGAGGAAGAGATATCGAATTCAGGACACAATATGACCCCTAACAACATCTAAGGGGTCATAGGGTGTCCTAAGGGGTCATATGACACTATATTATCCCTTAGCACACCATAGGACCTATAACGACACCAAATAGTGTCCTAAGGGGTGATAGAACACCATATGACCCTTTAGAACACCATATGGTGTTGTTATGGGTCATTGGTGTCTTGAGGGGTCATATGGAATCCTATGACCCCTTAGGACACCATATGGTGTTGTTATGGATCGTATGGTGTCTTAAGGGGTCATATAGTGTCCTAAGGGGTCACAGAACATCATATGACCTCTTAGAAACAATACGACCTCTAATGACACCTAAGGGGTCATATGGTGGGCTAATAAAATGATATATTAAATTTAAAGTTATGAATAGAACATCATACAATGAGACTCCAAGCGAACAAACAATGAGGCTTCACTAAAAAGCAAGTGTAAGAGCTTGACCTAACCCTAAGAGTACTACCTAAGTTCTAAAACATATGATGCTATTAAATTTGCAAGGTTATAAGACTAATCTCGATTGTGACTATAGGAATTACACACTTGATTTCTTTCATGGGTATGTAACATTCCAAACCGTTTTCCAAGTGATGATCATCATATACTACCACTGCCATGCATACAACAAACTTTAATTTCTTTAGGTGACAGGCATTGTGTAACAACATGGGAACTCTCACATACCCACCACTATCATTCTCCAGGACATCATCTGTGTTACTCTCCCTCTTTCTCTTCCTACCGGTTGTTTCCTTTTGAAAAACATATTGTAGGTACTCTGACTCATCATGTTGCTTTGTTGACACTATTTTCCACATCTGCTCATTAAAAACACATTCGAGAAAAATATTGTTGTAGGTTTCCTTGTTTGTCACGGTAATACACTCGTGGTTCAATTTCAAACCCTATTCCTCCTATTCAATACACACACACAAATCCATCGGTCAATTTTCTTAGGAGAGCATACACGATAAAAATCAAAGAGGAAGTTGCAGACAAGAAATAAATTCACTTACTTCTATAGAAGTGTAGACACAATTGCAGTGGGGTATGGAGGGAGGGAGGGAGGGAAGAAGAGAAAGAGGGATGGGGTATGGAGGAAGGGAGAAGGGGAGAGAGCGAGAGAGAGAGGGATGGGGTATGGAGGAAGGGATAAGGGGAGAGAGGGAGGGAAGGGGTATGGAGGAAGGGAGAAGGGGAGAGAGAGAGAGAGAGAGAGAGAGAGAGAGAGAGGCACCTTGTATGCGTTTGAGAGGGGGAGACAATACACTTACACGTGTATATATATATTTAATATATCATATATATAAATATTATATATTATATGTATATACACATATTATATATACAATATCATATTATACACATATTATATATTACATATATTATATGTATATACACACATTATATATATAATATCATATTATACAATAGCGCGTACGCGCTATTTATAGTAAAAAGAGCGCGTATGCGCTGTTTATAGTAAAAAGAGCGTGTACGCACTGCTTACACCATAAGTACCCCGTACGCGCTTTTGACTGTTTAGGCTTGGAAATAGGCCTGGATGACAAAGCTACGATTTGGAACTTTGATTTCCCTCCATTTCTCTCATTTTTGACATGTTTTATTTTATCAACTTGGTTTATTGACTTTGTCATCATCAGGTTTACACTTCATCAAGTGTGTATTTCTAAAATTGCCCCCATATTTTCACCCATCTTCTGAGCTTTCTAACTATATAATTTTTTTTCAATTTGAACAACAATAACATATTATTATTGAATTTCTTTTACCAGTGTCTCCATAGTTCTCACACACATAGGTGCACCATTTTTTGAATAACTTTTGATATACTTATCCAAATTTAAAAAACTTTATATATTATTTTAGTGCACTTGATTCTTTACAATTTAAAAACAAATAAAATTGTATTTTAGATTTTTTTAGTGCAACTTATGCTTCGCGCACGAACAGGTACCTAATTTTCAAGATGTGCTCGATTGGAAAAATCATAAAAAAAAATACTCAACAAAAAATTACAAAAAAATACAAATATTCTAGTGCTCACTATTAACTATCTTTCTACCAAAGGATATGTCAAAATACTAAATCTAACTATGACTTTTTTGATGCACACGTCAGACACTATGTTATGTTTTTCAGAAAAAATCAGGGTCAGTTTTTTGTGCCCAAAGGATTTGACCCCCTTAATCTTATCCAATTTTGAAAAAGTTTAATACTTTGGAAACTGGATTCAGAGTACTATAATATTTGTTCTTTGATTATCTTCATATCTTGAGTGGATGACTTTAAAATTTTGCCTCCAAGTTCTGGTTCACCTGATTTCAGAAAACAAGTGTCCACTTATACCCCCCTTTTTGACCACCATCTTTGTGCACTTATCCTATTTGATTTGATGTTATCTCACTGACAGAGATTTAAATATATTTGCAACTAAGTGACTCCATTGTGTTGGTCGATATTGTTAATTCTGGGCATGCTGTTGTAAGCCCTCAAGCTAATGCGGCACTTGAAGAAAATCATATTTAAATGAGATAAGTATTTCATACTATAGCTTGGATAATGAATCATGTATGCTTCATTAGATGAACTATTATTAATCTCTTCAAAATGCTTTCAGGATGGACCAAGAAGCATAAGAGATTGCATTCAGGGAAGGAAGAACTTGATGCTTGTTGCCATGAGATTGAGTTGGTGGCTGAAGATGTTTATTCGAAGAGGAGGAATCAACATTGAGAGGAAGTCTGACAATCCATCAAAGGCAACCTTGGATAAGGAGGTCAAAAGGTTGATATTAGATTCAGAGGGAGTCTGACACTTCATCAGGAGCACTACCTTGGACAAGGAGGTTAGAAGGTTGATATCTATTTCAGAGGGAGCCACACCATCATGAATATGTGTTAATGCATTATTCTCTGCCAGAGAAGTTTGAGGTGCAAGCCCTTGTTAATGCATTCTTCTCTGCGAGAGAAGTTTGAGGTGCCAGCCCTTGTTAATGCATTCTTCTCTGCAAGAGAGGTTTCAGGTGCAAGCCCTTGTTAGTGCATTCTTCTCTACAAGAGAAGCTTGAGGTGAAAGCCCTTGTTCCACCCTCTGGGAGTAGCCATGGTGGATCCACCCTCTAGGAGTAGCTATGGTGGATGCCATGTGAGAGACTCAATGACTTAGCACTTGTGTTTATTCACCCTCTAGGAGTAGCCATGGTGAACGTCATGATAAAATGATGATATCGCGTTGAGTGATTCTTGTAATGGTGGGAAAATGGTGAATGATAGATCAAGAAGGAAACTACCCTTTCCCTCAAAGAGAGATGAGAGTTTTTCTATTGATTACCATTCAAGCACTTTTCACCATGGTACATTAGAAAGAGGAGAGGATAATTCACTAGATTCAATCTCTCCACACGAAGATGGTAGATTGAATTCTGAATAAATTGGGAATGCTAAGTTGATCCCCTCTTTCTTGTTTGACTTGGAAAGGAATTGATTGAATTATGTATTGCAAAAGTGACAAAGAATTGGTTGTAACTTGAGATCGGAATATGGGATGAAGCTATGCACCTAGATCTGGCAGTAAAATGTCGAGATGAAGTTGCCTTGCGAATTTAAGGAAATTTTGTCTGGACTGTGGCAGGAATGTACATGGTCCTCCGAAAATTCCATGAAACGAAAAGGGTTTTTTCGCCTCTGCAAATGAAACCTGAATCCGAAAGTACAACTGCGCACCTACAACTTACACATAGAAAAGAGAGGAAAATGGGTTGGGATTGGGGGTTTGCCTTTAGGTCAAACCCCAGTTTTGGAATTAACCAAGTAATGAAAGAAAGTACTTGCAAGTAGAAGTAAATGAAAGACTGAATTGTAAATCACCTCAAGGGAGGTTGTGAAAGCAATGTTGATAGAAGCGCTCATGTGGAATTGAATGTTGAAATCAATCTCCTCTTCAATGGTTGAATCCTTGACTTGAATGCAACACCTAGCTTTGAAGGAAGACTTGAGAATGCTCAATGCTGGAAAAGAAGGCTTGAATGCTTGATCGCTTGTACACACTTGAATCTCTCCAGCTTCAACTTATCCAACTTATCAAATTTCCCCTTATGCAAATGAGAGGAGGAATTCCCCTTAAATACATCTTGGTGGATTTGAATTTCATCACGGGTCGACATCGGGGGAGTTTCCCGCCCGAGGCACAACCAACATTGAAACCCTAGGAAGGGTCCTGCCCCAAAATAGGGCAGGGACACGGGCGCCATGCCCCTATCCTGGGAGGACAAGGGTGCCACGCCCCTATCTAAGGGGGGGGCAGTGGTGTCACACCCCTATCCTACCCCTTTCTCCAAGGCAGAGTGCGGATGGGGTGATATAGAGGCCAAGGAAGAAGCTATTTCCGCAAGCTGAGCAATCTTCGGTCTCTGATCAGGCTAGAGGATTCGAATTTGCATGTGTGAGGATCTTATTGCAGTCGAAAATTGCTAGGGTTGTAATTTTATAACACTACATTTAGCCCCCACTTTAGTGGGAGTATAAGTGTACGCCAATACTATCGATAAAGTTCAAGGAAACAAGATTGAAAGACTTTTACCACGTCAAGGAGGCAAGATGCGCCAAGCCCCTAGTGGACTTAGGATCCTACGACTTCGATTGACAAAGTAAAAGGGAAGACTGAGAATGGGAGAACCATGACTGCAAGTAGCAAAGTTCCCTTCACTATGAGTCATGAAAGAAAGGATACAAAAGATTACAAAGCAAAACAAAGTTCACTAAGTAATTCTAAGTATCACAAGAAGGAAAGTATGAGCAAAGTGTATGCCCCCACGTTAAAGTGATTGCACGCACCTTATCGGGAGCGATTACTTTAAGGTAGGATACACCCAAGAGAGAGAGAAGAGAGGGATTATTTTATTGCAAGGATTTAGCCCCCAATCGAGGTATAAACCAAAGGATAATGAACACAAAACTTGAGGTAGTGTCACTTTCCTCGAGGTCACTATGTTGTATGATAAGTCATGTATATCATGTATGTATATGCATATAATAATCTTCATTCCCCAAAGAAGGACACTACCTTAGAAGAAAGGGAAGAGAGAATGTCTTTTGAGTCAACATAAAAGAGACCAAGAGAAGATCTCAATGCTTTGCATCGTGCCCAAGTAGACATTAAGGGAACAATAGAAGAACAAGGCTACACATAGAAGAATGGTCACAAAGAGAAAGAAAGGAGAGAGAGAGAGAGAGAGAGAGAGAGAGAGAGAGAGAGGATCTACAGTGCTAGTATCGCTAATCTAGCACGACATCGGCCTCCCGATCTTGTTGATCACTATTTCGGGAAGGCAAGTAGCATGCCAGAGGAGAGACATCTAGCATAGTAGATGGAGCTATCACAAGATCCAAACAAGGACTATGCTCATGTGGTGAGTCACTTTGTTCGATTCTAGAAGCTAGGATAAGGGTTTGTGAAAACTCATCTGATAAATGTTTGTCCACATGAACACATTCATACTCTCTATCAGAAGCATTAGGAGTTGTATTGCCATTATGACTAACATTTTCACCCATTTCTTTATCAAAGTTTAGAGAAAGAGGAGCAAGAACACAAATAGGAGTAAAACCATCACATATTTTATGCAACTTATGATATGGAGATGTAGGTTGAACATCTTGCTTAGGAGAAAAGGGAATCATGTCAACTATTGGAGTCTGAGGAGATTGAGTATTTTGAGGGATAGCTTCACTAGCTCGAACACGGTGTCATCATCGGCATTCTCTTGCACAATGATTTCGTCGAGTCTTAGTGGAAGGCTAAGAATAAGGAGGAAAACTTGAACAAGTAGGAATGTTTCTCTCATTGATAGTGGAAGGTTTAGGTTGAGGTCTTTTTGGTTGAACAATAGGAGAAGTAGGCCTCTTCTCTAGATAAGAGGAAGGAGGTGGAACTGCACCATAGAAAGGAGGAATATTAGGTGTAGGAAGGAGACCGGGTCCATCATGAGGAGGAGGTATAGGTATAACCTTAGGAAGAATATTGTTGTTCTCCTTAAGAGAAAGTAAAGTCAAATCCATAGGGGTAGGTGGACAATCTTCCTTAGGAGGGAGATTAGTTCTATTCGAGTGAGGAAGAACCTTATCTTAGAGAATAATAGGAATGTCAAGTGTTGGCGATCTAGGTTGACTTAAGGATAAGATCATATCATTCTTCCATTTTTCATAAGATTGAAAAAGAGCATTGCTCCTTGATGGAAGATATTGAAATTGTTTAGGCCAAAAGAGATCAATAGGAACATCAGGGCTTCTTTTGGATGGATGAAATAAGTTATGGTTCATAGTTATGATTTCTCCATTGTGAGGACATTTAAGACACTTGTGGATTGGAGAAGCAATAGCCTTCATGGAAGATAGCCAATGATAGCCCAACTTCACATGGAATTGCTCAGAAGAAGGTATGATAACAAAGTCAACATCCAAGGTTTTAGTATGAACTTCAACAAGAAGGGTGATAGAACCAATGGTAGGACAAGAGAAGCCATCAAATAATTTTACAACCACATTAGAGGCATCATATAGTGGTTTATGCAATCGTAAAGTGAAAAGATACTCTTTAGTTATGACATTAACCATGCAAGAGGGATCAATTAGGGCACCACGGCAAGGGATATCCTTAACCTTTGCAACTATGTATAAAGGGCCATTGGGTGCTCTAATGGTCTCACTAGGGTCAAATGTTATACAAGGATCCTTAGGTGTGTCTTGTGTTTCTACCATATTAACCAAGTTAGGAGCCATAGAGGTGAATTCTTCAGAAGAGAGAGAATTAGGCACAATCTCAATTACAGTAGAGGTGTGAGATGGCAAGGGGTCAGTGAAAATATTAAGATTTTGATTAGGAAGAGCAACTGATTTATTCCCTTTATCATTCACACCTGCCACAGATATAGTATTATTATCAATCAAGTCTTGAATCTTATTCTTCAATATAAAACATTTTCAGTATCATGACCGGGTTGATGATGAAATTAGCAAAAAGAATTGTTATCAAAATAAAGGGATGCAAGTTTGGAAGGATCAATTTGTTTTATAGGAGGAAGTTTGATAAGATTTATGTGCAACAACTGAGACATAATACTATGTAAAGATTCATTCAAAGGAGTAAATTGTCTTTCTATTTGGAAAAATTTAGAAATAGAAGGCACACCTGTTGTAGCATTCACATGGTTGTTGTTGATTGGATCATTGAACTTGATGAAGTTTTTTGTTGGTTTGAACTTCGCAAATGGTTGTTGAACACTCTACCCCTTATCACTCAGAGCCATAGAAGTGGATTGCTCCATTTGACTCACAGCCAGTTGATAATTCTGGAGTGTTGCGCGCAACTACAGAAAGGAAGTAAACTCAGACAAAAGAAGCTTTTCCTTGATATCTTTTTGTAAATTAGAAATGAAAATTCTTTGAATATCATTATCAGGCACATGAAAAGAAATTTGAGCACACAAATGCTTATATCTACCAATGAAATCAGTCACTTTTTCTTTAACACCTTGTTTACAATGCATTAAATCAGTCAAAGTGATTTTAGGACCAATGTTGTTTTGAAAATATTGGATGAAAGCATTTGCCAGTTGTTGAAAAGAAGTGATGGAATAAGAAGACAAACAACAATACCATTGTAAAGTCTTATCTCTTAGTGTTCTTGTAAACAGTTTTGCAAGCAATCATTGATCATAAGCAAAATCAATACACAAGGTTTGAAATGTTTTGACATGCCTAAGAGGATCACTTTTTCCATTATAGAGTTCCAATTGAGGGATCTCCACATGTTTAGGTGGCACGACTTTAACAATATCAAAATAAAGTGAGCCGCAACATCAAAGGTGGGCACACTAAAGTTGGATTGACTCATAGAAGCAATTTGTTGCTGTAAGCAAGACACGGTTCGAGCAAGATTGTTAATTGTCATTTCAGTAGAAGAATTGATGTTAGACATAGGTGATTGAGAAGGTGGTGTGATGTTATTGAAAGAAGGCATGGACTGAGAATAAGGTGGTGGGACATTATGATAAGTAGGCATTGGTGATGACTGGGTAGGAAAAGGCACACTTAAAGGAGGAATAAAGTTGTTGAAAGAATTGCCCCCTTGTGTCACACTGATTGGTTGAGGAATAATAGGAACACTCATGGAAGACATAGGTAAAGATGAAGGATTAAATGAAGAGGAGGGATTTCCCCCATGACCTATGGTTGTAGGGATGACATTTTGAGTTGAAGTGGCCATGATGTTAGATGTGAAAGTAGGAATGCTAGTCATAGGATTAGTCAAAGGAATAGAGGAATTGACTTATGTTGAAGGTTGTGAGTAACCTAGGGTTTCAGCACAACTCTTGATAGGCATGACATTAGAATCAACAATAAGTACACTGCCACACAATATATCAATTCCATTCTTATCACTTTGAAGCATGCATTTAAGACCTTCAATTAATGGAAGAGCTTCACTATTAGGGTACTCTTGGGACATCCATTGTTGAAAGTTATCAGATTGATTGTCCAAATAGAAATTTGATCTAAAGAAACCCTATTTAAAGCTTCTTTTTCATCATGGGATCCATCAATGGGGTGAATAGGCACATGATTAGGATGGGAAGAATTAGCATGATCCTCATTAAAGAAGTCACCCAAATTAGGCTCCATCTCCTCGGTAATTAAACCTTGGGAAGCCTTAATTCTAATGCTTTGTCTAACAGGGATAGGATAGGTGGGACTAATAATGGTAAAACTCATGCACTAGAGGGAAAATTTGAATTTTGAATTGTGGAACAAAGCTTAAAAAATTAATTAATGCAAAATTTAAGAAAATAATGATTACACAATTTGAACTTTGTTGGGGGAAGAGGATGACACAATTTCAAAGAATGAAAGGAAATTGGAATTTTAAAATTAGGGCCGAGGGAATACCACTTAATTTTAAAATTTGAATTTTTAAAATCAGGGCAAACTATAATTAACCTCTTAATTTAAAAAAAATTCTTGAAATTTGAAATGTTGAATTTTGAAGGTATTTCTGATTCTAGAGGGATCAAACATCGATAAAATCAGTCAATCTTTTGGATTTAGGCTATCAAATACAGTCATAATAGTCTCCCGAAATTTTGGGAAAAAAGCCGAGGACCGTGGCGAGAACGCACATGGTCCAACCAACTTTTTAAAAAATTTCAGGGATGGATATTACGATGATTTTAAAGCTAACCCCCCAAAATTGGCAAATTTTACGATCTTTAGATGGGCGAAATGAAGGCGCAAATGTGAAAATAGGACCCTATTAGGGTTTTGAAGAAAAAGAGGAATTGAATTACAATTTTGAAAAGGGTCAAACCTAATGGATAGGGAGGACACCTTGGAAAATGTTTAGAAATATGAATGTAAATGAAATTGATTTGAAATTCATACAAAATCCAATTAATTTTAAAAATTAGGGTTTGCTAACCTAACCACTTAATTTTGAAATTTGAATTTTGGGAAAAGGGGGGGAAATTGAAAATTTGAATTGTAGGATTGAAGACAAATCTAAGAACAATCAAAAACCTGAAAATTAAATGGAAATCTAATTTTTGCACAAGTTCAAGATGATTTTTGAAAATTAGGGTTTTAACAAGTAACCTCTCAATTTTTTAAATTTTAATTGCAAATTGAACAAGACAAAGAGGAAGTTGAATTTGACAAACAAAGCAATTTTCAGATCTAAGATAACCACAAGCAATTTTTACAAATCACAAGTTCAATTTTGATTTTAAAAAGTAGGGTTTTTAATAATTTAACCACTAAGTTTGCAAAATGTAAATAAAAAATATGCAATGTTGTTCAAAGGAAAGCATGCAAGATGTCGGGTTCACCAAAATGTAATGGTGGGAAAATGGTGAATGATAAATCAAGAAGGAAACTACCCTTTCCCTCAATGAGAGATGAGAGTTTCTCTATCGATTACCATTCCAGCACTTTTCACCATGGTACATTAGAAAGAGGAGAGGATAATTTAATAGATTCAATCTCTCCACACAAAGATGGTAGATTGAATTTTGAATGAATTGGGAATGCTAAGTTGATCCCCTCTTTCTTGTTTGACTTGGAAAGGAATTGATTGAATTATGTAGTGCAAAAGTGACAAAGAATTGGTTGTAACTTGAGATCGAAATATGGGATGAAGTTGTGCACCTGGATCTAGCAGTAAAATGTCGGAATGAAGTTGCCCTGCGAATTTGAGGAAAAGTTGCCCAGACCGTGACAGGAATGTACACGGTCCTCCGAAAAATCTGCGAAATGAAAAGGGTTTTTTTGCCTCTTTAAATGAAGCCCGAATCTGAAAATACAACTACACACTTACAACCTGCACATAGAAAAGAGAGGAAAATGGGTTGGGATTGGGGGTTTGCCTTTAGGTTAAACTCCAATTTTGGAGTTAACCAAGTAATGAAATAAAGTACTTGCAAGTAGATGTAAATGAAAGACTGAATTGTAAATCACCTCAAGGGAGGTTATGAAAGCAATGTTGATAGAAGCACTTGTATGGAATTGAATGTTGAAATCAATCTCCTCTTCAATGGTTGAATCCTTGACTTGAATGAAACACCTAGCCTTGAAGGACATGGGTGCCACGCCCCTATCCTACCCCTTTCTCCAGGGTAGAGTGTAGACGAGGTGATGTAGAGGCCAAGGAAGAATTTGTTTTCACAAGCTAAGCAATCTTCGGTCTCCGATCAGGCTAGAGGATTCGAATTCGCATGCGTGAGGACCCTAATGCAATCGAAAATTGCTAGGGTCACAATTTTGTGACACTACAATTCTGTGATGAGCACTTGTGTTTATTTGCATTTCTATAGATGGGAGTAACCATGATGGACACACCCTCTGGGAGTAGCTATGGTGGATGTCACTAGGTGACCCAGATATTGAGAAGGTCTCCTCCCTAGTTAAGAGGGAGTGTTGATGTTTGTAGTTAGGTCAGATTCCTTCTAAGGCCGACCTAGCATATGAATGACTAATTGACCTATCGACCTTAGTCATGATGGATGTGCAAGATTAAAATATAACTTGTATTTAGCCGACTTTATAAAAGAATGTTATATTGCTAAAGGGTCGACCCACTATGAAAGGGTGCCTCTTGCATATATATACAAGGTGTAAATGTCATTCATTGGCATCAATTCATTCAATGAATTAAACATAATAAGCAGATCAAATGCTCATAGAAGAGCGTAGAAGACAAGGAGGTTGTCACGTAGTTGTGCTTAGGGGAGACAATAACAGTATATTATCTATGGTTGGGAGGGCAACGTTGTGTCATTGCCTGTGGTTAATTGAACACAAACCATTTAACAAGAGGATCTCCTTGACGAAGACCCCTAGAAGCACTGAATAGCTTAGAAGGTTCTCCATTAATGAGCACTAAAAAAAGAGGTAGAGGACACACATCTCATGACCCTGCTAACCCATTCACTAGCAAAACCAAAAGCTAACAAGATCTTTCATAAAAACGTCAATTTCACCCTATCATAGGCTTTTTCCATATCTAACTTAATAAACATGGCTTTTTCGTTTGACATTGCCATAGAATGAATGGCCTCCACAACAATCACAATCCCATCCATAATTTGTCTCCCTCCAACAAATCCTCCTTGCTCCTCAGAAATTAGATATTTGAGGCAATGTTTGAGAAATTTTGCAATGAGTTTAGTAATAATTTTATCTATCATATTGCAAAGGGCAATGGGCCTAAATTGATCTAATTTATTAGCCCCTTCTTTTTTAAGGATAAGAGTGAGGAAAGTAGCATTCAAAGCCCACAACATTTGTTTATTTTTACAGGATTCCTGAACTACCTCAAGAAGATCAAGCTTGATTATCTCCCAATATTCCTGAAAAAAACTCAATGGGGAAACCATTAGGGCCTGAGGCTTTCCCTTTCTTTATATGAAACACAACATCTTCCAACTCTAAGAGATCAATAGGCTGAATGATAGACTCATTCATCTCTTGAGAAACTAATAAAGGGACACAATCTAAAATCACAACTTCTGTTGGATATTAGAGTTGTTGGGATATGTTGTTGTCATTGATGTCAACATATTCTTATGTTGTAGAGAATTATTTGGGTGATCTATTGCAGATGTGTTGATGCGGTTTATTGAGTTTTGAGATACTTATCTCTAATTGATTCAGTATGAGTTTCATGATGCTATGAGGTGATTTGGTCGAGTTATGTGTTTCGGTATGTGGACTAGTTTTTCAGTATTGTGTGTTGCAGAGTTATAGTATTTGATCCATATTGCTCTGAAATGATCATATCTTGAGTTGTGGATTTTGGAGAGTGTTTGGGACATTCATGTGTGTCATTTGATCAAGTGGTTCATGATTTGGAACTTTGCAAGCATATCTTTCAGTTTGTCAGTTCGTGTTCTTGAGCTCCAATGATGCAATAATGATGAATCTTGTTATCTGAGTTGTTGCAGTGATTGCAGTGGAATTCACGTTGCTTGTTGATATTCTCTAATCATGTGTTATGCATTTTGGTGGTCCGTGTTGATCGTGGTGTGCGTTAATGAAGATTTTATTGGTTTGGTGGTATTCTTTGTGTTATGCGACATATTTGGTGGTGTAGCATGTTACAAATGATCTTGGTGAATTATTTGATGGTGTAGCATGTTCGAGGATTTGATTTGGGTCCATGCTATTTCCTTGCCGACATTTTATTGGTCTGGTTATGGATTTATGTATTGTGTGATGTAATTTTGTAATTAGGTCTTATGTGTTGAGCCAACCTTAAGGGTAAGGTTGATGATTTGTATAAATAGGAATTGTAATCATGTTAGTTGTGTGTTTGCGGTTGTGTTTATGATCTAAGAGTATATTGTGTGTGCGAACAAGTGAATCTATCATTCAAAAGTGTGAAAGAGTAGAGATGAGTTGTTGTGCAGACAGTGTGCTTAACCAGAATTGTAATCAGGCATTTACAGATTCTACTCTTTCAGTTCATGTAATCCAGATTATTGTCCGATCTTTGTAAGGAAGTGAACCTTCCTCATGGTTGTAGCCCTTCATTTTTTTGAGTAGTGAGCTCTAGGAAGTGTGCCTGAATGCATGTACATTCTCCATTGTAGTATTTACACATACTACTACAAAGTATCATCTTATTGTGGGTAGGTTCCCAATGTGGCTTTTCCCTTAACTGGGTTTTCCACGTCAAAAATCCTTGTGTTATGTGTGTTGTTGATGTGGTGTTTATCTTTGCTATTGTTGTTGTTGATCAAATCTAAAGTTGTGGTTACTTTGGTTGAACTTGGTGAAAACTAACCCCCCCCCTCTCAGTTTTCCTACATTGGTGTTGCCCTGCTATCAACAATTGGTATCAGAGATAGATCCTCTGGAAGGAGATTGACCGCTTGAGGAGATCTAGGATGGCAGCTATTGTTTTCAACGAGAGTCCGAGATTTGATGGATCTAATTACTCTATATGGAACCACCGGATGAAAGTTCACCTAAACTGTCTTGGAGAAGATTATTGGAAGATTACAAAGAATGTATACATTGTTCCTACAAATGGTCATGTTACTGCTAATGAGATCAAAGCTACTACACATAACATAAGAGCTAAGGAAGCATTGCTAAGTGCCTTGACTGATGTAGGGATGACTAATGTGGTGGGATCGCAGACTGCACATAAGATTTGGGTGAAGCTCAAAACCCTATATGAAGGAGATAAACATGTGAAAGTTGTCAAATTGCAGAGCTTGAAAGGAAAGTGTGAGATGTTGAAGATGGGAGAAGATGAGAATATTACATCATTTATGGCTAAAGTGAATGACCTTTTGTTGAACATTAGATGTGTCGGTGGAGTTCTTGAAGAAGATGAAATTGTGGCTAAAGTGTTGAGATCTTTGCCTCCTGATTATAAACATAAAGTTGCTGCTATTGATCAAATCCGGACTGTGACAAGAGATATGTTGGTTGGTAAGATTGTTGCTTTTGAATTGAGTGAACTTGGTAAATCACATGGTAAGACTAAGACTACATTTAAAGCTACTATATCCGGGAAGCAAAAATATGATCGAGGAGAAAGTTCAACTAGGGTTTCCAGATATGAAAGAGAAATGAGAGAAATGGAAGAGCAAGAAAGAGAGTTGGAAGAGCTTGAAGCATTTATTGCTAGGAGATTGCCTAAGGGAGCCAGTAAGTATGAAGGAAAGTTACCTTTGAAATATTTTTCATGGTACAATAAGATTGGTAATTTTGCTTCTAGATGTCCTATAAGAGCTTAAAAGTGTCTAAGTATGACAAGCCTTACAAGCCTAACTGGAAGTATAGATATCAAAAGAAATGTTATTATGTTGCTGATGAAGGTGTGACCGATGAGGAATCTGAGAAAGGGAATTCGGAAGATGAATTTGTATTCATTGCTATCAAGGAAGATGATCTGGTATCTGTTGATTATACAAGCTGTGTTGTTGAAGAGAAAGCTTTAGCTGCTAAGATTGATGAGAAAGATGAATGGGTGATTAACAGTTGTTCACATCATATGACTGGTGATAAAGATAAATTTGTGAATATGGAGAAGTATGATGGCAGTGTAGTAAGATTTGGAGACAATAAAGCTTGTGTAATCTGTGGTAGAGGCTCTATTTCTCTTGATGGTAAGCATAACACTAATGATGTTTTATATGTTGAAGGTTTGAAGAATAATATTTTAAGTGTTGGATAGATGGTTGATAAGGGATATGATTTTCAATTCAAGAATGAGAAATGTAAGATCTTGAATAGCTTTTGTATAGAGATTGCATCAAGTACTAAAACTAAAGGTAATATCTTTCATCTGAATGCTAGTGAGAAAAGTTGTTTGATTCCTTAGATTGATGATAGTTGGTTGTGGCATAGGAGAGTGTGTCATGTTAACTTTGATTGCATGATCAAGACTAGTTCTACTCAAGTTGTTAGAGATCTACCTAAGATAGTGAAGCCTACTAATCCGGTATGTAAAGAATGTCAATTGGGAAAGCAAACAAGAATTTCATTCAAGAGAAAACTGTATACATCTAATAGGTTGTTAGATCTTGTGCATACTGATTTATGTGGTCCATCTAGAGTGAGAAGCTTTCAGGGAGACAGATTCTTTATGTTGTTGATTGATGACTATTCTAGGATGATGTGGGTCACTTTTCTAAGGGAGAAAAGTGAAGCATTGGAGAAGTTCAAAAAATTCAAAGCTAAAGTGGAGATAGAGACAGGATTGAAGTTGAAGTGTCTGAGATTTGACAGAGGAGGAGAATTCACCTCCGATGAATTTAATTTCTTTTGTGAAGAGCATGGAATCAAAAGACAGTTATCTGCTCCGAAAACCCCTCAGTAGAATGGAGTTGTTGAAAGAAAGAACAAAACTATCTTGGATGTTGCTAGAACTATGTTGATTGAAGGGAATGTTCCGCATATCTATTGGAGAGAAGTTGTTAGCAGTGTTGTATACACATTTAACCAGGTGCATATAAAAGTTGATTCCGATAAGACCCCTTATGAACTTTGGTTTGGTCATGTTCCTATAGTTACATATTTCAGAATCTTTGGAAGAAAATGTTATATCAAAAGAGATGAGGATATAGGGAAATTTGATGCAAGATGTGATCAAGGAATCTTTTTGGGATATTCTACTAAGAGCAAAGCCTACCGGTGTTCCAATAAGAGACTGAGAAAGATAGTGGAAAGTGCAAATGTGAAGGTTGATGAGAATCATGAGAAGCAAATCAGAACATGCAGATATGAGTCTAATGATCAGGTTGTTACTTCAAAGAAAGTGCAGACTGAGAGCATGAAGCAAAGTGATTCGGTAGAGATAGTGAATGCAGATGTTGTTGTCAGTGAAGATGTCCAAGAGCCTAAGAATCAAAATAATTAGAAGACCCCGAGGTATGTAAGACTGAATCATTCAGAAAATCAGATTATTGGTAATAAAAATAAAGGTACGATGACTAGGAGAAGGATTGTTGCTGAAGAGATGTGTTTGATTTCTAAAATTGAGCCTAAAGATGTTGTTGAAGCTTGTAAAGATGAAAATTGGGTAAAAGCTATGGAATAAGAGTTAGATCAAATTAAGAAGAACAAAACATGGGAACTTGTTTCGAGACCTAAGGACAAGAATGTAATTGGTACTAAATGGGTGTTCCAGAATAAGATGAATGAAGATGGACAAGTTGTTAGAAACAAAGCAAGACTTGTATGTAAGGGATATTCACAAATGGAAGGTATTGATTTTGAGGAGACTTTTGCTCTGGTAGCTAGAATTGAAGCTATTAGACTATTTCTTGCATATGTTGCTCATAAGAAATTCAAGGTATATTAGATGGATGTGAAGTCAGCCTTTTCGAATGGTGAATTGGAAGAAGAAGTCTACATTGAGCAATTGGATGGATTTTCATTAACACATGAAGAAGACATGGTGTGCAGATTGAAGAAAACATTGTACGGTCTTAAATAAGCCCCTAGAGCCTGGTATGTTAGATTGGATAGGTATTTGATGAAACTGGGATTATGTAAAGGTACTATTGAAAGTAATTTGTACTTCAAGATTAATAATGATAACATTATGATTGTTGAAGTCTTTGTTGATGATATTATTTTTGGAGGAGATGATGATTTGAGTAAGAAATTTGTTGATGATATGCAAAAAGAATTTGAGATGTGTATGATAGCTGAGATGAAATTCTTTGTAGGATTGCAAATTACACAAATTGACAAAGGCATTTTCATATCTCAATTTAAGTATGTGAAGGAATTATTGAAGAAGTTTGGACTCGATGATTTCAAACCTGTTGGAACTCCTATGGTGACTGGATGTAAGATGAAAAAAGATGATGAATCTCTGAAGGCTAACCAAACCTTGTATAGATCTATGATTGGTGGACTGTTGTCTTTGACTCAAACTAGGCCTTACATTATGAGTGATGTATGCCCTGTTTCTAGATTTCAAGTTGATCCTAAGGAAAGTCATGTTCTTGTTGTGAAGAGGATATTCAAATACTTGAAGGGAACAGTTGACTATAGTCTATCGTATCTAAAGAAGATGATTTCACTTTAAACATTTATACTGATGCTGATTGGGCAAATGATGTTGATGAACGGAAGAGCACTTCCGGTGGAGCATTCTTTTTGGAAAAGAAGTTGGTTGCTTGGACAAGTAAGAAATAAGATGGTATTTCTTTATCTACTGCAGAAAATGAATACATCAATGCTACTGATGGCAACCGTCCTCGGGTTATTTGGATGAAGTAGATGTTGAAGGATATTAGAGTTGTTTATGATGACCCTACTGCTATTTATTATGATAATTCTAGTGCTATCAATATTTATTAGAATATAGTGTTGCATTCAAAGACAAAGCATATATTAATTAAGTTTAATTATCTGAGAGAAAGTCAGTGATAAGGAAGTCAGATTGGAGTATCTATCTACAAAGGAACAAATTGCAAATATCTTCACTAAGCCTTTACCTGCAGAAAAAATTGTATATCTGAGAGAAAAGTTAGGGGTGATTGCCCCTCCTACTATGATCTAGATGCATTGAGTTGCATCAATCTGGTGGACTTCATAGTCTTATTCTATTATCTAGATTGATGAGTTGGTGTTGTTTCTCAAGAGGAGTAGTCAATGTATGTTTCAATTGTTCAGATTTGTGAGTTTATCCTAAGGGGGAGAGATTGTTCTTCTTAGAGGGAGAGATGCATGATTTGTATGTCTTTGACTTTGTTGTCAAAGGGGGAGAAGAGCATGTGAAAAAACCTAAAGTATTTCTGAGTTGTCTGTTAAAGGTGGAGTTGATCCTTATGATCTTAGGGAGAGATTGTTGGTTGTTGATTTCTTTCTTTGCATTGATTGTTTTAAATATTCATATCTTTCCATCAATGCCAAAGGGGAAGATTGTTGGATATTAGAGTTGTTGGGATATGTTGTTGTCATTGATATCAACGTATTCTTGTATTGCAGAGAATTAATTTGTTGTAGAGAATTGTTTAGGTGATCTATTTTTATTGGGTTTTGAGATACTTATCTCTATTTGATTTAGTATGAGTTTCATGATGCTATAAGGTGATTTGGTCGGGTTATGTGGTCCGATATATGGATTGGTTTTTCAGTATTTTGTGTTGCAAAGTTATAGTATTTGATCCATATTGCTCCAGAATGATCATATCTTGAGTTGCAGATTTTGGAGAGTGTTTGGGACATTCATGTGTGTCCTCTAATCGGGTGGTTCATGATTTTGAACTTCGCAAGTGTATCTTTTAGTTTGTCAGTTGGTGTTCTTGAGCTCCGATGATGCAATAATGATGAATCTTGTTATCCGAGTTGTTACGGTGATTGTGGTGGAATTCACGTTGCTTGTTGATGTTCTCTAATCCTGTGCTATGTGTTTTGGTGGTCCACGTTGATCATGGTGCACGTTAATAAAGATTTAGTTGGTTCGGTGGCATTCTTCTTTTTATTTGACATATTCGGTGGTGTAGCGTGTTGTGGATGATCTTGGCAAATTATTTGATGGTGTAGCATGTTCGAGGATTTGATTTAGGTCCATGCTATGTCCTTACCGATATTGTATTGGTCCAGTTATGGATTTGTGTATTTTGTGATGTAATTTTGTAATTAGGTCTTATGTGTTGAGTCAACCTTAAGGGTAAGGTTGATGATTTGTATAAATAGGCATTGTAATCAGTTTAGTTGTGTGTTTTGCGGTTGTGTTTATGATATGAGATTATATTGTGTGTGCAAACAAGCGAATATATCATTTGGAAGTGTGAAAGAGAAGAGAAGAGCTATTGTCCAGATAGTGTTCTTAACTAGAACTGTAATTAGGCATTTGGAGATGCTACTCTTTCAGTTTATGTAATCTGGATTGTTGTTTGATCTTTGTAAGGCAGTGAGCCTTTCTCAAGGTTGTAGCCCTTCTTATTTTTGAGCAGTGAGCTCTAGGCAGTGTGCCTAAATGTATGTGCATTCCCCATTGTAATATTTACACATACTACTACAGAGTATCATCTTATTATGGGTAAGAGTTGTTGTGCACACAGTGTGCTGAATCAGAATTGTAATCAGGCATTTAGAGATGCTACTCTTTCAGTTCATGTAATCCAGGTTGTTGTCCGATCTTTGTAAGGCAATGAGCCCTCCTCGGGATTGTATCCCTTCTTGCTTTTGAGCAGCAAGCTCTAGGCAGTGTTCTTGAATGCATGTGCATTCCCCATTGTAATATTTACACATACGACTGCAGAGTATCATCTTACTGTGGGTAGGTTCCCACTGTGGTTTTTCCCTTAATCAGGTTTTCCACGTTAAAAATTCTTGTGTTATGTGTGTTGTTGATGTTGTGTTTATCTTTGCTATTGTTGTGGTTGATCAGATCTAAAGTTGTGGTTAATTTGGTCGAACTTGGTGAAAATTGATTCACCCCCCCTCTCAATTTTCCTGCATTGTTGTTGCCCTGCTATCAACAGCTTCCTCCCCCCATGCTGGGGGAGAATCCTCCATAAACAGAGCAGTGAAATACTGCAAAGCCTCTTGAACAATATCAACTTTTGAAAATAAGATGGCCCCCTCTGAATATACAAGGGATGATATAAAATTATTAATTCTGTGAGCCTTCACAGAGTTATGAAATAAGGTCGTATTCCTATCACCCTCTTGAAGCCAATCAACTCAAGACTTTTCCTTCCCAAAAATCTCTTTGTGAAGCTCCCATTCATCTAAATTCTTCATGGCTAAGGACTCCATTCTACTCAACTCCATAGTCATGCCTTGGTCCTGAATTGAACAAGTGATACCATCAAGACGAGCTTGAGCTACCATTTTGTTAGCCTGTAGGTTACCATATCCTTGCTTATTCCATCTCTTAAGCTTATATTTCACAAACTGCAATCTTTTGACAAAAGAGTACATGGCTCTACCACGAGCCGGTTTTCCCTGGTACCACCAGACAGATATTAAGTCTTGAAGAGAAGGGTCCCTTAACCACGTCAACTAGAACTTAAAGGAGGGGTTCCTAAGCGATGTAAAGGAGCCCACTAAGATTTTTAAGCTAGTAGTCCATCTGTCACTAATCCAAAAACAAGAAATCAGGAATCTATCGAGCCTCTTTGAGATCGCACCTCCTATTGTTCCAAGTAAATGTACCATTGTTTGGCTTCACATCAATAACATTCAAAAGCTCAATATTCATACTAAGAAGATGGGTAGAAGGATCCAACCTAATCATGCCTCCTCTTTTTTCCCCCAAGCTACAAACAACATAGAAATCTCCAGTCATGATCCAAGGAAGAAAAGGCACCAGAGACCGAACATATCTAATGTGCTCCCAAAGATGAGACTTACCTGGAATTTCAGTGGGGGCATAAACATTACTAAATAGACAAACCTTGACTGAATCTAAACTAGAAGCCACCATAGATATAGAAGACGGAAAAGAAATACATCAAAAAGGGATAATCTTCCTGGGATCCCAAAAGCAAGCCAAACCACCCAAATTACCAAAAGCTCCAACACACTAACAAATCCCACAAGACCAAATACCAGAAGCTTTATTAATCATACCATCCACTGTCAACTTAGTTTCTTGAATGTAAACCAAGTCGGGACAATGAGTGTTAATCAAATCTCGAACGACCTTTTGTCTAGGTATGTTGTTCATACCACTCACATTCCAAGATAGAAAAATTATTTTAGGGGTTGGGAGAAATGGGAGTCAATGGTTTTTACCAGCCCAGATTCCACCAAAGTATCCCCAATTAACTTCTCCTTCTCCTAATATGTCTTGCAGCCAATCTTCAAGGATTTCTTCAAAGGCCCTTTTTTAAGTTTTTTGTTGCAAGCCTAAGGTTTGAGAGGCCTTGCCCTTCTTCCCAAATTCAAACTTCCCTTCAGCTAGAGAAGATCCCTGAGCACCCAAAGCATCCCCATCCATCTGTTTTAGCCTCTCCCCTAATTTGGGGCATCTGGAATCTGAGTATGCACATTTGTATCTGTTACCCCATCAAGTATTGATCATTTAAAGGAAAACCATGATTATCCTTCCCCCCAGCCTCAATGACCCCATGCAAGTGACCCATAGGTGGCAAGTTTGGTGCATGCTCCTTAATGCCCGTAGCATCATTACTCGCTACCTGAGCACACTGAGATAGATCCATAGGAATTCCTTCCTCTTGAGTCAAGTTATCTAGAACATCAAATCGCTTGAAATTCTCGTCTGTTTGTATGTCCCGCATGGTCCGCTTTTGGCTCCTTCCTCTATTACGAGTCTTAATCAAGACAAATCCATCCTTGTCTACATACGCATCTATCCTAAGGGCATTTCCTTTATTCTATTTTGGGGATGATTTGGGAGGAACATTAGAAGCTGCAGATGGTTGGTTAAAACGGGGACATTTCCTCTATAAATGCCAATACTCATAACAAACTCAACACCTAAAAGGTAGATTTACATAATCTAACTATTTAATCCAAGAAGATCCAATACAAATTTCAACTGAATCGGGCAACGGATTATTTAGATCAACCTCAATACAAATGCACGCATAATAAAATACCTTGCATTCTTGAGTTGTAGAAGTGAACCCAGCCAGTTTACCCAACAAAATTGCTACAGAATGAAAAATATCACCTCTCCAAAAATCAAGTGGGAGTTGAGGAAGACGAACCCAAACAAAGACTCTTGAGGGAATTTCCTCAACTGAGTCAAACCCCACATGCCAAGGTTTAATAATAAGCCCAATTTGATTAAAGAAATATGATCCCCCTTCAAAAGCCTTGTTATGATCTGTCATGCATGGGAAGACAACTATAAAATAATTATTAGCAGCAACCAAGATCTCCATTTATCCTTCCAGGTTCCAAACCCTTCTTGCCCAAGACTCCAAGATAAACAAAGAAAGGCAAAGGCCCATAAATTTGTAGATGAGAGCATGCTTGCACCAGTACTCCACCTCCTCTGAAATCGATTCAAGTTGAATCACCAAAACTGGGCGATCCAAACTCCTTTCTAGACACCCATTCACCTTTTTAGATTTTGGCGTCGCCTTAGAAGAATCGCCCAATGAAGGTTTACCCTGAAGCTCTGCACCGCTTGCATGCACACCAATCTCATTTTCATGCAACACAAAACCACTTGCATGCACTCTTGGAGGGGGATCAAATGAAGCCAAATTCTCAAGAATCATTGGAACCTGAGAATCACATGGAATTGCCATGCCAAGAATCAAAAGAACAAGGTTTATCCGGACAACTTTGAAACCAAAACTCACAAAGGCATTGTAACCACCACCTCACGCCTTGCAGAAAACCCCGCCACAAAGAAGGAATGAAAGGAGGAGCACTGCATCTACACAGGATGCAGAAGCCAAACAAGGAGAATACAAAAGGAAAACACCCTCCAAAGCCAGCCAAAAAGGAGGCACAGCGAGCTCCCATAGCTCCACACACCTCCCAAAACCTACACCACGCATAACTCTCCCACCCCAACATGTAGAAAGTAATCAGGAAGAGATCTCTAGTAAGGTTTCCCTAGCGGGTGATCAAAAAAATGCAAACACCCGACGCTGCTATTCCCATTGCTCTCCCTTTTCAAATGGTTCGATGGAGATATTATTAGTTCTTGCTGATAGGCAGGAATACTAATGCATTCATTTGGTGCATTTTATTTTCTAAGGAAGCCAATCATTTGAGAGTATTTTTAAAACTTTGTTCATATTTCTATAGTTCTAATTTTTGCCTTTTTTTTTACAAGTCAAATAATACTATTTATTTGCTTTGTTATTGGTGAATTCTGCAAACAATCATTGCCAAAAATCTATTTTCTTCAATTATTTAGTCAATATTTTTATGAACCATCCAAAGTGTCAATAAATTTGTGGTCTTGTTGATTATGATAGATGGTCTTTGAAATCCATAAAGATGTACCAAAGTCTTATCACATTCAATGAGATCCAAGAAAATCTAAATAAAAAATGATTTCTTCAGATGTATCTTCTGACAAATGTCATATAATTCAATGCATATTTATTATACTTTTTGACAATTGTATATATATTCAATACATATAACTATTAGTATTGTACATTTTACTGTGTATATAGTTGAGACATTAAATTTTAGAATATGTATACTACACTAAGTGTCTAGAAACATCCTCCCTTTGTTAATGCATGCACATGAATTTCTGTGGCGTCGTTCGAGTATTAATTATCTTTTGTTGACTGGAGAATGTTCCTCTCCATTATTTTGCCTTTATCAGTTTCTGTCAGTTGTGTGTACTGCAAATAGTTATTTTTGTCTGGTCACCTCAGGAACGATTGAGTAGCAATTGCTGGAGAAGTGGAACAGTATTTTATCAGTGTTTTCTTTCTGCTTATAGATTTAGGTACAACAAGTTTCTTCTTAATGTGTTTCCACAATCAAGATGAATATTTCATTATGAATTTTGTATAACTTGCTAAGTTGAGAGAAATTTGCCCTTAATTTACAGGTTGTGGAGTTGGGAGGAGCAGTTAAGCTTCAAGGCCGCAAACATAAGACATACTTAATATAAGTATGTGCTCTGTTGATAAATAGGTATGTGCCCAAGACTTTGTTAGCCAAGCAGTTTTGAATCAGATTACATATTTTGTAAAGCTCCAGTGACATATCTTAATTTTTAGTAGGCACTGTATTTATTTTAAAAGCTGGTTGGAACTGTGTTAATTGGTTTATTTTATTAATGCTTTTGCTTGATAATGTTGGGCGGATCTAGGTTAATTGCTGGGTTTTTTTAAAATCATTTTTCTTAATAAGCGTTTGTTGGCATTATGTGAAGCGACATGAGCATTATGTGAACCGGCATGAGCCTTATGTAAACTGGCATGAAGACATAATGATATTGTATGTTGTCATTGATGTCAATATGAGACATAGTGTGAACCGGCACATGAGATAAGTGAAGAAAGAGGTACCGGCATATGTGTGAACCAGTATATGCCAAAGTGAAGTGACACATTTGTTCAAAGTGAACCGGCATGCAGTTATGGGAACCGGCACATGGAAGCATTGTATGACTACCGGTTGGTATGGCAGCTTCCACTTTGGGGTTTCTGGTTGGAGTATCTCAAGTCTGTGTGACTCAATCGGTGATCTTTGTGTGATGAGTTAGCAGTATGATGGAGGACAGATCGTGTTGCCACGTAAGCTCTGTGCGTGTGAAGGATCTTACATGAAGAAGACTATTCCTATCTACCTCGGGAATGTGCAAAGTCTATCAAATGGTGATAACGTGTGATGGGTTATCAGCCGCCATGAAAACGGTGGATAATGGACGATGGAGAATGTATTGAGATCGACTCAAGACTGGTGCATTTAATGCAATATGTTTTAACGGTCAGGATTGAACCATTTGAATTGCTCAACCTAACAGGTTTAGGGTTTAAGGTTTTTGCTACTGACCTGTATGTTCCCTATAGGTCGATGTTAGGTTTCTGTCTGAAGTTGCTGGCAAAAGTTGTGAGTGTGTATCCAACGAAAGTGATACAAGATTCTTGCCAGACCATAGGAGAAAAGAGATACCTGCAAAGTGTATGTACAGAAGGAAAAGAGGAGCCTAAACGGATCTGTATTAGTATTAAGTGCTGTTAACAGATCATTGTAATACCTGTTGATCTCTAACCACTTCAATAGTTGTAAAATCCCCTAACAAGGTAGCCTTAACTGGCTTGATTCAAAATCCCTTAAATCGGGTGGTCTTAACTGGCTTGCTGTAAATCCCTTAACCAAGTAACTCAAAGCTAATGAGTTCTAAGAAGCTAGAAAAGCTTAGGTGACCCTACCAGGTTTTAACCTTAAACGGGGTATCTTTTAACCGGGTGATCCCTAACAAGATCGGTTCCTACCAGAACCTATTGTAGTGTTCTTAACCGGACAAGGCTCCTAACAGAGCGGACTTCTAAAGAATTCAAAAAGCAGCTTGTGGGTATTCATCCCCACCGTGGTTTTTCCTAGTTGGGTTTCCACGTGAAAAATATGTGTGTCATGTGAAATGCTTTTGTCTTGTGATGCTTTGTTTTATCTATTATGCACATGAAGGTTCTATGTTTTGTGCCTGTCTATAAAACATATTGAACTCCCTATTGTGAAGATTTGATAGTTAAAGTCTACTAGTTCATGCATGTGAATATTATGATAATGTAGTATTGAGCTAAGAGAAAAGCTTAGTGAATGACCGGTTCATGACTGATTGAGCTATACTGGATACTACCAGTTGCACTCTATTTTACCGGTATCTCTGTTTATCAACCATTGTGAGTGTTTGCTGTCAAACCGGTTTTGGACTGTACTTGTGTCTGTACTAATTCACCCCCCCCCCTCAATATTGGTTTGGTACTAGTGGTTCATCATTGAGTTATCAGCGTTGGCCAAGGGTGAGGTTATAATAGAGTCTCGAATGCTTGAATTTTCACCACTGCCCTCACACACAACCCATTGGATATTAGTGGCTATAATTGATTATGTGAAGCATTGTTTATTTATGGTTTCTTGTCTTTGTTGAAGCACACACTTCTAAGCATTTTCACCATCCACAATGAGACTGTCAATGTTTGGACGTGAGTTTTTGATACCCACAATCCAATTCACTTTATATCTTTCTTCTAAACAAGTTATATTGTGTTCTTTCAACTTGTAAAGCTTCGATCAGGTAATAGGGTGTCTTTAATCTGAAAAGGAGAAATAAGTAATATATTTGGGAGATTTTGTAGATATTTTGTAATTATGGAGTAGTCTCAAATGTAATTTTTGGGTTCATATTTGAGGGATTTTGTAGATATAGTTCATTCTCGAATGAAATTTATGGGTTCATTTTAGGCCGCGAAATTTCTTATTTGCCTTTAGAATTATGGGCTCCCCAATATTATGAGGAGCTGATTCCGAACTGGATCAAAGGTGGAATTCCTTCGGTGTCCTTACACCACAATCAGTTGGGTTTATTTTATGAGTATTTATTAATTAGATGTAATCCGCAGTAAATGCTTTTTAAGCTTTGCCATCTCTATTTTGTTTTCTATTCTCCATATTAACTTTATAGATAACTTTCCCCTAGGGCAAATTTTTCCTACTTTCCATTACTTATTAGATTTTTCATATTTTTTTCTCGATTCTACAAGTTTTTGCTTGGCCTTCTCTGTTTTATCATCGTCTAACAGTGAATATTTCTCATTGTATTTTTAGTTTTTGTTTGTCATTGAAGTGTTTCGTAAAATGTAAGTTTAAAGCTAGCTTCATTAGCATTGTTTACGAGTTTCCAGAAGCTAGCAGAGCTGCGGAGTGTGGGTACCCTGAAAATCTATGAGGGTATTACTTAAAAATAGAAGCTTGTGCTATGTGTAGGAACTTTATTTAGGGTTTTAATGGTTTGTTTTTTAGCTCGAGTTTGAATGGTATCAAAAATTGTTGGAGTAAATGACTTAACAAGATACTCTAGTAAAGTATATTACAAAAGTCTCACACAGTTTTAGCTTTTCATTATTCTTTTGCTTTATTTACTGGAATAGTGTTAGTATGGGTCGATGACTAAATATTGAACAGTGTGTCCCGTTTGGTTTAGCAATCTTAAAACACTCCAAATCTCTGTTGTTGTATGTTAGGTTTCGCTCAATACTTTTTAGCGGGCACTTTGTTGGAAGGGTGCATCACATTGTGCTTGGTTGCAATTATTTATGCTTTTAATCTGCCATGCAAAACTTTTTGGATTACTAGGACCGGCCGTATGCAGCTTTGGAAGATTTGATTCTGAGTAATTTTTAAAAGGCTTCTGTTGAGGCCTTTGCTTAATAGTAGATTGAGTGCAATTAGGTAAATTGGAAGTAGTATGTGGGTCTGAGGTTTCAATTCTGGCCTTATGTTTTTTATTACTGTCTTCTGCTTGATCACTGAGTTACGAGATGAGCATGACAACAAGACCATTGTGTATTGAACTTAGCTTATTGCCATGCTAGTTAAGCCAAATGGATAAAAATCGTGAGTTGAGAGGCGCTTTATGTCTTACCCTGGCCTAATCGCTATGGCAATTTGGAATCAACCTTTAGGGTGCAAGGCTATATTAGTGTGTTAGCATCCTCCTTTCTCCGACATATGGCCTGCAGGTTGCTACTATAACAACTTCTTCTAAAGGGATTTATTTCCACATTAAATCTTACCTGTTGTGCTAGTAGAGACTAGGTTTCAAAGAATTTGCCAGCTATCGTAACTTAAACTTTTTATGTTGAATCATGACTTTTAGTGATTAATCAGCTTTAGTAGCTAATAACAGAGAACACATATTTTCTCAAGTTTGTTTTAGATATATGTTTCCTTCTATCTTTGTAAGATAAACTAAAATCAGTGTCCGTCTAAGTATCGGGGTGGCATTAACTTTTCAGATTTTGGGGGCGATGGGGGGAAGTCATTAAAGTTATATTAAAAAAATAATATTTGGTAAAATAGATTAAAAATTCCAAATAACTAACAAACTAAGAAGCTGAATTTAAGAAATTGTCAATATTTACACCAATCTCTAGAATATGAACATATGCACTTACAAAGCAGAAAGCTCTTTAAGATTTCTCTACATTTCAAAGGACTTGAACACATAGTTGTCCGAGTACATATCTATTTGAAGTTAATATTTATATGTAAAAATATATGTTAATAAATTAATAATATAAATTAAAATTTTAAATCTTTACTGTATGAAAAACTATTACAGAGATTTCTTTAATTTCTTTTCTCTTTGAAAAGTTTAGCATAGTGACATTCACTTTGAGCGATTTAGTTGCTTGAGTGAAAGAATTTTACAACGCTGCCCACCTTTTACTAGTGTATGGAATTTTAGTAATATTATATATTCTAAAAAAATATGTTATTAAGAATTTTATATGAAATGTTAAAGTGAAACAATTTATATGTATTTTGAACAAATTAATATTTATATTAAAAAAAATCTGTTAATAAATTAATAATATAAATTAAAATTTTAAATTTTTACTGTATGAAAAACTATTACAAAGATTCCTTTAATTTCTTTTCTCTTTGAAAAGTTTAGCATAGTGACATTCACTTTGAGCGAATTAGCTGCTTGAGTGAAAGAATTTTACAAGGCTACCCACCTTTTACTCGTGTATGGAATTTTACTAATATTATATATTCTATTCTCTTGATTACAATTTCCACTTCTTATTCAATATATCTTCTAATGGTACTTAACTAGTGCGACTCTATTATATCCTTGTTCAAATTTTGTAAAAACATTAGCTATAGACAAATTGATAATCAAATTTAACTTATTCAATTATAATTGTTTCCAATCAATAAAGTAATATATATTGTTTGAACTTCTCATTAATATTTCTTACATACCAAATCAAAATTTATAGACACATTTGTTTAACTAAGATAAAGATTTCTAAAGAATTTAATTTATTTTGAAAATGATGGTACTTCAATTATGCTTATGGTACTTCAAATTGCATATTATCACAGAATGTACACTGTGAGAAGCAATAAGAGAATATATATTCCGCCACCAAAATGGGATTGTCCAATTATTGGGCCAATTGATATGACTACAATGGGACACACATTTCATTTTCATTCTCCCTCCATTGAAGAGTCTCTGAGGATGATATTAGGTGAAGAATTCCTGCAGAATGCTTCTAGTTTAGTCTACTACAGTGATGTGGTGTCCTGTTTCTTGTCAAATTGCATGGATTTCGTCCAGGACCCAGAGTTTGTGGAAAAGTTTGCAAATTCATATATTCAAGACTATTTCACTCCACCGATTGGTTACAATGTAGCTATCAATGCTTATGATGCAAGTAACCATAATGGTCTTCTGGGGGAGGTATTTTCGCCCGACACAATAGCACTATGTGATGCAGCTTCTTGTGTTTACAATGCTATAAAAGTTGTTGTGAACAATAATTGTGAGCTGGTTTTTACACATGCCCTGAAAGAACACAGCGAGCACTTGGGCCATGATCTGACAAGAAAGCTTTCAAATCTCTTCAAGGCACTGATGTTCTTATACACACATCTTCCTCTTCTTCCACCTATTACAACTGCACTTCCCACACTTGCTTCACAAGTGTTCTTAATTTGCGTGCAATCTTTATCATGCACCTATGTTTATGCTTTACTATTCTACTATAAAAGTTATATGTGTTCCAATGTTTACTACTATCAATATATTTCAGCCATAAACATACAACATTTTCACAAGGAAGTCTACATTTAAAGGTGTCATTGTTGTTGCTATTTGAGATGTATGTGTGTGAAAATATGAGTTCAGTAACTGCAATCATGAATTGTGAATGTTGTAAACTTAATATGTCAGATTTGCAATCAGTAAACAAAGGAAAAACAACAACAATGCACAAAAATATCACTACCCAATCACTTGAAACAATGCAATATTCAATAAGAAACCAATACTTAAATACAACACATTAATTTTTGGTTGAACTAAATGAAATTAATGTGACTATCTATTTTTACATATAACTAACATGTAAGAAATAACTTATTTGTCTATGTAAAATGTAACAAATTTATGAGTTACCAAAAAATTCTTTACTGTTCTTTTCTATTATATTGAGCTGAAAATACCTCGTATATAATTCGAATATCATATTCAACTGAAGTGAAATAATATTTGCAGGAGTTACTTAGCCCTTATATGTACAAATTTTTAATTGATTTAATAGTTATTTTATATAGTAATAAATCAAACGATGACTTACAAATATTCTTTTAATTGCAAATTTTAAGCAAATCAAAATAGTTGACATCACAATGAAGTAGGTTCTGACACATTATGTTGACTAGTTTTGTAGCAGGGTTCAAATTAGCCCAATTTTGCAAAATTCAAGGGAAATCAGCTAAAATACTACCTTGAGATTTGAGCAATACAGGTACAATTCACTTCTTTATTTTTTATGTACAAATTTCATATTACTGTGAACTCAACCTAGCATTGTAGAGATAATGTAGTTCCATTGAGAGGGAAAAAATCTTCACAATAATAAATGATGTAACCCCTTCAAGGTTCTTCCGAAGCATTACATTGAAGGTTCTCTATCTTATGGAAAACTATGTTGGAAGAAAATTGGATTTAATTATCTTCGTTTCACCAATGCACCTATAAAGAATTAGTGTCGCCTTCTTCTTCAATGCATTTGAAAAAAAATTGAAACTATGAAATGCTACCTTAGGTGGGTTGGTGATGAATTTGTAAACAAGCTTTCTGTCAATAAACATAATTTGTACTGCTCCCTTATCATCAAAATCTATAGAAGAATACATAGTAGTATTTGAAATGGTTTATGCCTTACTTGTCGTTCATGTACAAATCACATATACTTTTAACGACTATACAATATAACTAGTACAATCATTTACAACTTGTATTCATTGTTGTATTGCTTGTATGTATTTTGAAATAGGCAATGAAAACCCATAATTTAATACATGAAATAATTTAGAGAAAAGTAATTTATACAAATGCAATTACTGTCAATTATGAAATGATATACAAACATTTCAAAATTAAAAACTTTAATCCATGGTTTATTGAATGCATTTGAAAATACATATATATGCATAAGTTAATAATAATTGTAGCTTTTGAATCGTGCAAGTAATTAGGTACATTCAAATATATATATATATACAAGAAAAGCATATTGTACTCACATTATCTACTTTTCTAGCAGATATCGACACATGTATTCACAAACAAGAGATATGCCACATAATTAAACTTCACAAGCTAAGCAAAATACAACCTACTCCATACATATTAAACAATCAGAAGATGAGTTGACACAATCAACAATAGCCAAATTTTATTCTCCAAAAACATACCAAAAAATTTAAAAAATTAAAATAAACCGACAACGAAGAAATGGAGGTAGTAGATGTTGATAGTTATAAGCGAGAACAAATACAAAACATTAACAATGTGCTAAACTATTATGGACTATACAGGGCACATAATTTCAAGTACAATGTAGGTGATTGTCTATTTGACTCCTTTGAACTACTCTTGGAAGGAAAATACACATCAATTCAACTGTGAAATGGGACAATCGACTACTTTGAAACATGTCTTGCAAGAGGTGAAATAGAAGCAATCAACTCATACAACCTTGAACTCTATCCACCTACTCTTCTTGAACTACACAATGTCCCAGATCAAGAAACATATCTACATAAGATGAGATTGTTTGCAAAACCATGTGCACCACCCACTGAAGTTGGATTATGGGGAGACATATTTTGTATACATTGGATATCGAACTGGTTAAAAATACAAATATGTGTTTGGTCAATGACAGCAGGGAAGAAGTACTTGCACTACAACAAATCATTGCAAAGTCAGTGATATTACATCTTGTTCCATGACGCTAATCCTTGTAACGGTCATTTCAAACCACTATTAAGAGTTGAAAACGAACAGGCAATATATCACCAAAATACACAATTCTCTGAACTTCAAAAAATCATTAAAAACAAAAGGAAAGACGAAAATATAGATAGTGGAAAAAGACAAAAGTTTGAAATTAACAATAGCAATTCAAAAGAAGAAAATGCAAAATAAATTAGCAATAATAAAAGAAAAACAACATTACACGAACATAAGAAAATGATAAGAAACAAAAGATATGAAAAAATTATAGACCATGGCAAAAGACAAAAGTTTGAAATTAACAATATCTGTTCAGAACAGGAAACTTGAGAACAAAATAGCAATCATAAAAATTAACATTTCACCAATTCAAGAAAATGATAAGAAATAATCGACAGCATGAAAACATCCAACAAATAGCGCAACAAATGTTTCAAACTCAGAATACAACTTCAAATGAGAATAATAAATCACAACGCAGGCAGACTATAATGATAAAATCAACAAAGTCAAGAAGGAGAAAATCATATTGTCCAATTGAGATTTACCAAAGAACAATTGAAGACACCCCAAAACATACATGTACAATATGCCACGTATTGTATTTCAAAAAAGATGTGAGAACCATGAAAGGAAAACTCAAACAAATATATTATAAGTTAGTAAAATGTGATAATACTATATTATCAGATTCCATATGTCAAATATGCTTTACTGCTTTGAAGCAATCGAAGTTGCCTAAGTATGCTACACCAAGTAATATATGAACAAACAAACCATTGGACTATGTACAAAATTTGTCGCTACTAGAAGAATGACTTGTTTCACTCAGAATTGCATTCACTCAAATATGGGAGCTAGGCTATAAAAGATCCCAAATAGGACTTACAGGCTCTATTATTAACGTTCCTGTGAACATGAACATAATACAAAAAGCACTACCACAACCAATCAATAGTACAACGACGATAGTTGTATATCTCAAAAGATGCTTACAGTATAAAAATGCCTTCCAAAAGGGAATGATACACCCAAACATTGTAATGCAAGCTCTAACCCAATTGGTTGAAATAGAACTATACAAATCGCAAAATGTCCAAATTAATGAGGACTGGAAAGACTGTTTAGAGACTAACAATGAAGATGAAAACAATAGTGAACTTAGTACAACTGATAATGAGTCAGATAGTGAGAAAGAACAAGAACATCCATCTAAAACATTGATACATGGATTCACTGAATCTACATCTATACAAAAAATGGATGATAAAGTCATTGAAATTGCACCTGCATAAGATTTCTATCCAATTGGAATCTTCAAGGACACATACGCCGAAGAAATGAATTTTCCCACATTATTCTTTGGTAATCCATGTGATGAAGACATTGTTACAAGATTTAGCTACCAAAATATTGCACAATGGGAACTGACAAATTCACAAAGACAATTTGCATACCACACAACAAACTTATTCTTCAAAACCATCAAAGTACCTATACGACAAGTTTTTTCCACAATGTGGATACGAATTCAAAAAGGGTAGCTAAAGGGAAGAAAGCTATGTGCAAAGGATGTGAAGGAAAAGCTTAACCTAGAGAGATTGTTGAAATTAGATATAGGTTACACCAATTTCAAAAGAATAAGAATATCACCAAATTACACACAACAACTTAAAAAGAACATATTTGCAATGATACAACAACTTGGACCTCCAATGTTTTTTGTTACTTTCACTAGTGCAGAACAAAATTGGGATCCCCTGACAAATACACCGCAACAGCTACAAACTTTACACCAATCAAGGCTACAAAAACATGAATCTTATCAAACAAACGAAATTGATAAATTCCAATTGATCAAAAATGATCCAGTAAGTTGTGTGTGATACTATAGGCATAGGATAAATGCATTAAAAAAATTGATATTTACAGATTCCACCTTCTTTGGAAATGTCATAGATTACTTCTCTGTAACTGAATTTCAAAATCGAGGAAATGAACATGACCATTTCTTGTTATGAATTGACAAAGCACCGATCTATGACAAAGACAACTATACGGACATAATACAATTTGTTGACAAGTATATCACTTGTAGCACAGAACATTTGACTCCTAATTTAACTATACTACACAAACATCACCACACAAGGCAATGCAAGAGATCTAGAAGACAAGTTTGTAGATACAATTTCCCCATTCCACCAATGCAAAATACTACAATAATGCAACCACTGCCAGAAAAAAATGAAACTCTAGTTACAATTGCAACAAATATAAATTCAAAATTGCAAAAAGAAAACTACGATAGTTCATACACCTTTCACATGTTCATAAATGAAATACAATTAACAAAGGAAGATTACATATTAGCTCTTCGATCTACATTACTTAGACTGACACTACTACTACAAAGAAAGCCATCACAAATCTGGAACAATAGTTTCTCAAAAAAAATAACCCCCTTATGGAAGGCTAATACAGATGCACAATATGTCCTAAATGCATATGCTGCAACATGTATTGCAGTTCATACATGGCAAAAGTTGACAAATCAATGACACGTGCTTTCCAAAAAATTCGAAAAGATCACCAACAAGACAATATAGATGCAATCAAGATGATAAGTAAACTTGGAAATGCTTTGCTAAACCTCCAACAAATGTCATCACAGTAAGCTGCACACATTGTTCTATCACTACCACTAAACTATAGCTCAAGAAAATGTGTATTCATAGATACACGATCTGATAATGACTGCACATTCATACTTAAATCTATGAAACAGATCAAGAAGGAACCAGACGAATCTGAAAACATAATTTGCAAATCCATTATCAACTATTATATAAATCGACTCAAATCTATAGAAAACATTTGCCTTGCACAATTCGTCTCCGAATATAACAAAAATGGTACACATATCGAACGAAAAAAATAAAATAAAAAATTATACGTTATATCAATTTCAACAAACATATAGATGAAGGATACCACTGTAGAGAGCAATTGGTACTGTATGTGCCATTTACGACACATGAGAATACTTTGAAAGATAATTTCAATTCATGGGTAAGTGTATATGTACATCATGAAAGAACAATACAAATGAATCATTCAAAGTTTACATACAACAATACTTCTACATGGGGTGACACTAACGAAGCTGTCAATGATGTAAACTTACAAAATCAAAACATACAAGAAGAGGCCTCTTCATTTACAAATTCTAAAGACAAGGAATTCTATGACATACAATTAGACATGAACAACAGAGGCCACCAAAAAATTTCAAGAAAATTTTTAACGTCCTTTGAAATTGGACAACACCCACAAATAATGGATAACAATGAGTACTTCAAATTAAGGCAAATGCTTAATAAAGAACAACAAAAAATTGTGAAGGACATTGTGATTAAAAAATTGAAACATATTAAAACCCCATTGCACTTGTTTCTAACAGGAGGAGCAGGAACTGGAAAGACTTTCACTGCAAATGCGATATACGAAGCACTAGTACGTATTTATAACAGCTCTTTCGAAAATGACCCGGACAAACCAAACGGTCTTAAAACAGCATTCACTGGAAAAGCAACATATAACATAGGTGGAATCACGTTGCATTCAGCATTTCACATTCCATTTAACAAATCCGAATTTCTTCCACTCAATACTGAAACACTAGACAAAATGTCAAAGCATTACAAACAACTCTGTGTACTTCTTATAGATGAGATATCACTTGTGGGCTCTACATTCTTACAGTACATTGACAAAAGGTTACGTGATATAATGCAAATGCCCACTGCACATTTTGGGAACCTCGACACAATCTTTGTTGGAGATCTATATCAAGCACAACCTATACTTGACTCTAATGTGTTTGAAAATAAACCAACTCAAAAAGAATTGATGCCCTACAACTTTTGGAAAGAGAAAATAAGGTGTTATTCAATGAATTGTACAATGAGACAAAAAGATGACATTTTTATATCAATCCTCAATAGAATTCGCATTGGATTACAAACAAACAACGAATTGCATTATCTAAATCAACATTGCTCATGCCCACCACCCATTGACCCAACATTTCCTTGCCTATTTTATAGGAGAAAGGATGTTGATGAACATAACAATAAAATGCTATCTATCATTTCAGACAATGCCATTGTCATAGATGTAATAGATGAATATGAAGAAAACAATTTTACAATAAGATTGTACAATCATACAACTATGTTACCCACATAGATAAAATTAAAACGAAACATTCTTGTGGAAATCTATGCAGGCAACTATAACACAAAAGATGGTCTAGTCAATGGAACGGATGGAATATTTAAAGCATACACAAAATACAATGA
The DNA here is from genome assembly GCF_030272615.1 of Cryptomeria japonica. NCBI lineage: Eukaryota > Viridiplantae > Streptophyta > Pinopsida > Cupressales > Cupressaceae > Cryptomeria > Cryptomeria japonica. Next base: position 86,323,586 of record NC_081414.1, on the reverse strand, counting down.
CATTGACATTGTATGGCTCAAAATAAACAACCCTACAATAGGACAACAGAAAAGGAAAAAACTAGCTCAATGCTACACAAATGACATTGATAAACAATGGGTACCTATACTTCGCATTGCTAGACCCATACAAAAAATATCAATGAAGAACAAAATAACGATTAGAAAACAATTTCCTATACAACTTGCATGTGCAAGAACCATACATCGGTCACAAGGACTAACAATGGAAGGTCTAGCATTTGATCCCACAGCTATTTGACAACATGGCTTCACATATACCGTACTTTCACGTACCAAATCAATGCAATCATTATTCTAACTACAAACAATTTCAAAATAAAGAAAAGAGTACATCTTGAAATGTCATGCCTTCAAACCAACGCAACATGGCAATTTGAAAAAATAAATGTATGTTCCCACAACATGGCACAACTCTTGGTTTGCACATTAAACACTCGTAGTTTACAAGAACACACAAATGATATTCTAAATGACTATGACATAATGTCTTCTGACATCATTTGTCTACAAGAAGGTCATACCCATCCTCATCAAAGTAACACTCTACTAAACCTTTACAATTTTGTTGCTATACATAACATTCATGGCATTATGACTTTAACTAAGAAACATCTACAAATCTCAAAAACAAAAGAACACAGATCATGAAATGTAGAAGCAATGATAATAACAACACCACTCCCGCACAATGATCTCAATGTTTGTAATATTTATGCAAGACCAAATGCTCCTATACTTGAAATTTTAACAATAATGAACAAAGTATTGTCCCACATTCCCCCCAAAGAAATTCTATACATTATGGGAGATTTCAATATTGGCATGGCCATACAAAGCAAACGTCAAAAAATGCTTGCAAGTTATATGAAAAAATACAATATACATTTCTTGCTAGACGAATCACACATTGTAAACAAACCACTAATTGATCACATCTGGTCTAATTCATACAAAAACACATGCTTCATTTATAAAACAGAGGCATACTGGACTGATCACCTTGCTACTTTTATGAACATGCATATCACTGGATTTACAAACTAAACTTCAAAATACTAAAAAAGCATAACAAATAGAATCACAAATACATAGTGTTCAAATATAATAGAAATGCAATTTCCATAACACATATAAAAGTTGGCTTCTACAATTCACAAAAAATTCATCCATACATGCAAACAAAACACAATAATTGTAAAATTTATTCCAATACTACATATCTTTTTTTGCAGGAGAACAATGGAGCCCACAAAAAGATCAGGAAAACAAACACAAATCAATCAAGAATAGATCACAAAAAGGTATTGAACTTATCTTATATCAAATTAAGAAATATTATGTAAAGTTAACAATATTAATGCACTAGTATTACGATTCTTGCTAATCAAAAGTGAAAGGACAAAATGCCATATCTATTGAAGACTTGAATGCAAGGAAATCAAGCAACATCTTTGAAGGGGATGTGCTCGTTGTCTATAAAGCCACACTTGACAAAGTGAACAAACCAAGCCCTGTCCTTCGTGCAGATCTAACTGATTTAAAAGGTGAAATGACAATTACAGTTAATGTTACTGGTGACCTTGTAGAAAAATATGAAGAAAAGATAGTGCCAAATTCCGCAATTTGCATTTCAGGATTTGATATTGCCCCAAAGACAGACTACGATCGTGGTGACAACGACTGTATTCTAATCCTCAAAGATTCAACAACAATTGAAACTATGCCACGCATGTGTCAAGAATACAATTTCATACCAAGCACCACAATAAAACAACTACGCTTCAGTACAAATGAGTACCCCATTGGAACAATTGGTGCTTTGGTAACAAGGACAGGCAAACAAGGTTCACAATACACACTTGACGTCAAAGATGGTGACAATGAAACAGACAAAGTATAGGTAAAAAACTTGTAAATTGTTTCCAAATAATCTGTTCCAAACTTCTGTTCACTAGAACAAAAAACTTTGCATTCTAAAATTTTTTACACAAGATAACTAACCATGTTACTCTCCATAGTTGTACCTGCACCAAAGTTTTGGCTAGCAATGCCTCACAATAGAAGACCATCTACAAAGGAATGAAATCCCTGCAATGTTGTTCATAAATGTTGTAAAAAAAGTGGACCAAAGAATAACATTCCGCACAAGCCTTTCTACATTCATATGCAAACTCAACGACAAAAGGACATTGGAAATGCTCAATGGCTTACTGAATACAACTTATGAGGTAACTATTTTCACAACATGCATGCCTCTATTTTTCAAATGCATTGTTTTCACACCACAGTAACATTTACCCATCTCTTATAGGTTGATGGTATCTTAAAAGTGGCAAATCCATTCACAGTTCCATTCCATGCATTTTTCCCACAATGCAATTACAAATTTGAGAACTATGGCATGCTTGAAGACAATACTGCTAACTGCACCAGGTGTCACAAAAAAGTCAACTATGTATACTCACTTCAGTTGAACACAATACTTACAGCCGAAAATAAAGAAACTATCCAATGTTCTCTTGATAAGTCCACAGTTGAACAATTGTTGCCAGCACTTCAAAATACTACATATGAAGATTACAAAGAAGACAAATCAAGAGTTATCTTCATTCTACATGATTTTACAACAAAAGGCCACTTCACTCTCAACCAAAACAACCTCATTACTCATGCCTTTGTTCTTCACGAATGATTTCTACAAAAAGGTAAACATGATACATTACATTAACCTTTATACATTTCAAACATTTTTATTAACTCTATATTATAACAAATACTAATTTACAAACAATAAAACCAATTTATGTTTTGGAGGAAGGACACAATCTCTAACGCATAAATCACGGATACTTGTCATGTGGAAGAACTGTTGTCAAATAGACTACTACTGGTTAACAAATCAAAGCAAATTAGATACAAATTTGCTAACTCTGTTTAAAACTTTATATTTATCTTGCACTCTAGAAATTATTGCCTACATAAATGTTGCACTATAATAGTCAACAACTCTTTTTTAAAAGTACCTAATGTTCAAAAGACAAATTAATTATAATATGCATTATCTAATAAGATAAATTATTATACTAAGTTGTCCATTTCTTCTCTGTGTTTAACCTCTCAAACAAAACTAATTTCCGCAGTTACAATATATGCCCATTATATTCAGTATTTCATAGACAATTTCATCATGTCAAAGATTGTCTTCTTTTCCAATTAATTTTCGCACTTACAATATATGTTTGTTCTACTTGAAATATAGCAATGTTCATTGTTTGCTAATTGGTTTCCAACTTTCCCAATTTTTTATTTCTATGCATACAAGTAAATCTTGTCTTCGTATAAGATCTCATATACTAGTTTATGAACCAAAATAACATGAAAATAAAAAGATCCTGTGCATAATTGAACATAAAATTGAACTTATTATGAGCTCCATGGACAAAAAGTTAAAGATATGCCCACGTTATCAAATGCTTTTTCCTAAGTTCTTAGTTCGACAGGTGGCTCCTCTCTTATAATTAATAGAATCGCTTGTTCGATTTATTTTTTTAATTGTCTTTGTTTGTGAATTGTGGTCATACATAATATATGAATTGAACATCAAACTCTATATCAATTTGAATATTTATTACATTAACATATCAAATCCTTGTACAAGAACTTAAATACAATGCCTATATTGTAGTCAATCATTTCTTTCCTGGAGATGGCGCGCGTGCAGGTGTTTTCGAGTGGCCAAGCTAGGGTTTCGAAGCCCTAGCTCGTGGGAGGCTTCTGTTGCAGGTGCAGAGGGGGAGGGGAGTGAAGGGTTTCGGGGGAGAGCGGTGGGCAGGGAGCGGCTGGGGGGATAGAGCTGTTGCGCCGACCGTTGGGGGAAGGTTTGGCTGCACAGGAGTAAGGGGTGGCTGAGCAGGAGGAAGGGCTCTGGTCTGCTACGGGTAGTGGGCTTTCGGTGGGACTCCCGTGGGGTTTGGGGGGTCCTTTTGGGGGCATCTTTTGGAGGAGCTTGGAAGGGGTAGCCGTAGGGGTGGCGCTTTCACAAGGGGTTCTTTGGGCTGGGGTCCTTGGTTGCCCTTCATCGCCCTTTAAATCTATTCGACCTCCGATGTCAGGTTTTGGTGGTGAGGCCTCTCATGTGGCTCCAGCCATGGACTTCCATGTTGCGGTGGGTTCTAAACCCCCACCTCAGAATATGAAGACATTTTCCAATAACCTTTTCTCCTCAGAACCGGGGACTGGAAGTACTAGTAATTCTCACCTTACGAAGATTAATGGGTATCTGGAGAGATGCAGTGAAAGGCCGAAGCTGGTCATTCCTCCAGAGATGATAGTGGAAGATGTTGAGTACTTTTTAAAACACTCGCTTTACTACAAATTTCTAGGAATGAGGGTCTCCCAGCATTTCCTGGAAAACTGGGCGCAGAGGTCTTGGGCACTAGATGGGGAAATGGAGATTATGCTACTGGCGAACAACTATTTCATGGTTACTTTCAATTATATGGAGGACCGAAATAGGGTTTTTGAAGGAGGCCCATATTTTTACAATCAGGTGGGGTTGTTCATCAAACCTTGGCATGCGGGGTTTAACCCTTCGGAGGAGCTCCCAAACAGGGTCCCTGTATGGGTTCGATTACCACATCTCCCAGTGGAATGTTGTTGAGAGGACGTGCTACGGATGCTAGCAGCACTGCTAGGGAAACCAGTGGGATATTCATCGCAAACCCTAGGGAGAAAGGTAATGACCTTTGTGTGCATTTGTGTTGAAATTGATCTTAGTAAACCATTACCAGATGCTATAGATATGTGTGTGGGTTCTTACTCATGGGTTCAACAGCTAGACTATGAGACTTTACCTTTTTGTTGTCGTCTGTGTCATGAGTATGGTCATCTACAACATAAATGCCCTAGATATAAACTAGTGGTGCACCAACCTCAACAACCGGCCCAGGGTCAAGATATGGCTGATAAAAGCAAAAGTGCTATGGTGACTGATGTTGTGGGTGCTGAGGGTTTTGTTCCAGTTAAGACAAGGAACATAAATCGAGGCCAAAAGAGGTCCCTTCAGGAGAGACGGGAGGAGGATACCTTTAACAGATTTGAAGCGCTGGATGACCTCAACCAACAGGAAGTGAATCTGGGGTTAACCCTTTGGATCAGGGGGCTTCAGGGGGGCATCGGAAAGAGCTAGGGAGGACATTTCCCAGGCCTTGGTAGTGACTGGAAAAAAACAAATGGAGTTGGAGCAAGCTGTAGGGGCTGAGTTGGGACTCATTCCTGGTTCGAAGGCGAATTTGGGTGGGGAGGAGGGGTCCCCGATAGCCCTGAAATTGGAACCAGCTGGGTGCCAAAGTTGTGGGGGCGAGGCGAATGTCAATGTGTTGGGGCAGCTGGTTCCTCGAGAGGGGTGGCATGTCTTTGGAACCCTTTAAGGCTCCGCCTTGTCTGGTGGGCCGCTTCCAGATCCTCGATATCCGGGGTGCAATCTAGCCTCGAGATTGGGGAAGTCATTTTGTTTTCAAATATCTATGCTCCCAGTGATCTTCAGGGTAAGCAAAACTTATGGTCTCATGTTGCTGGTATGCGAAGGTTGGCCCCTTTTCATCCTTGAATTATGGTAGGAGACTTCAATGCCATTCTAGGGTTGAGGGAGAAGAAGGGGGTGTCATGTAGTTGGAACCATCTTCAGTCCTCTTCCAGGATAGTATCTCTCGGCTGTAGCTGGTTGACATCAAGCCTAGCAATGGCTTGTTCACTTGGAACAACAGGAGGGTCGGTGAGAATTGGATTGTTGAACGGTTGGATCGCTTTCTGGTGTCTTGCTTTTGGATTGGCGGGGGGTGGTCCACAACTTCTGAGATTCTTGACTAGAGAGGGTCGGATCATTGGCCAATCAAGTTGGTTTCATCCTCGGCTCAAGTTGCCTGCTCGCCTTCTTTCAAATTTCAACTTATGTGGCTTTGGGACCCCTCTTTATAGGATCTGGTTGCGGACTGGTGGAGAAAAGGCAGGCCGGCCTTTGGCACTGCCATGTTCACTTTTGCCAAATAGCTGCAATTTGTTAAGCATCAGCTTAAACAATGGAACCGTCAAGGATTTGGGAACATCTTTCATGAGAAGAAAGTTACCCAAATTGTGTTGAGTGAGATCACCAGGGAAATCAGATAGCATGGGTTGTCGAAGGAATTGCTTAGAGAGGAAGACAAGGTTGTCAAGGTGGTTGAGGAATGGGAGACTAGGGAAAAAATTTATTGGAAGCAAAGAGCTCTCATTGATTGGCTGAAGGAGGGGGACAAGAATACAGCTTTCTTCTTCAACTCTGTGAAAGCAAGGAGACACGTAAATTCCATTCCTGTTCTAGTCAATGATGGAGGTGAGTAGTGCTTATCCTTGTAGGAGATGTCTAGGGAGGCCCTTCAGTTTTTTCAGTCCCTCTTTAGGGAAGAATCTCAGGGGGAAACAGTGGAGGAGAATCTGGTTCTGGCTTGCATCCCTTCTCTTGTCTCAAGGGAGATGAATGAGCAACTTTTGCATCCTATCTTGGTGGAAGAACTTGAGAGGATTGTCTTCCATATGAGGAAAGGGAAGGCTCCTGGACCGGATGGGTTCCCGGTTGAATTCTTTCAAGAGTTCTGGGATATTATTAAGCCTGATTTATTGGATGTTGTCCAGGAGTCCCAGAGAAATAAGTAGATGCTTAGGGCTTTGAATGCGACCTTCATTTCTCTAATCCCCAAGTGTGAAGGGGCCGATCGGTTAGGCCAGTTCTGCCCCATCTCTCTTTGTAATGTGATTTATAAGATCATCTCTAATCTGATAGCAAACAAATTGAAGATGTGTCTGGGGAGTGTTATTTCAGAGGAGCAAAGTGGGTTTGTGGAAGGCCATCAAATTCTAGATGGGGTGGTCATTGCAACAGAGACCATTCACTCTATGGCAACCTCCAAGGAAAAGGCTATGTTTATCAAGTTGGATATGGCCAAGGCATATGATAGAGTTCGGTGATCCTTCCTTCAGAAGATCCTCAAGGCTTTTGGTTTTGCTGATGAGTGGATCCAGTGGGTTATGAGTTGTGTTACGTCCACCTCTTTCTCGGTGCCTATCAATGGGGACCATACTGAGTTGTTCGGGGCTTCAAGGGGTCTCCGCCAGGGGGATCCCCTCTCCCCTTATTTATTCATTCTTCTTGGTGAGGGTCTAGGGAGGCTGATTAAGCATAATGTGGGCATAGGTAATATTCAAGGTTGGAGTTGGGGTAATGACTTGCAGCTGCAGTCTCACTTGCAGTTTGTGGATGATATAGCCCTTATGGGGCTAGCTCGGATCAACAAAGCTTCTAATTTGTGGAAGGTCCTGGATGTGTATCTTGCGGCGTTTGGCCAGTTGATTAATGAGGATAAGTCTTCTATCCTCTTTTTCAACACTCCAGAAGATATCCAAAGGAGGATTGCTTTTATTCTGAGATTCCAAATTGGCTCTCTGCCCTTGACCTATTTAGGAATTCCTATCTCTCCTGGCAACCCTCCTAGGGAGTTGTGGCAGGGGATCTTGGATAAATTTTGATCGAAGGTTGATCACTGGACCCATAGATGGTTATCCTTTGTGGGGAGGGTTCAACTGATTCAGTCGGTGGTTCAGGCTCTGCTGACCTATCGATGTATGCTTCAGGTGGCACCTAAGTGGTTCTTGAAGGGTTTGGACTCTCTGGCTAGGCAGTTCTTATGGGCAGGAAATCTCTCCTCTTCCAAGTGGAATCTGGTCAATTGGGACCTGGTGTGTAGCCCAAAGCAGTCAGGGGGGCTTGGGTTAAAGTAGTCTATTCTTTTTGGGGAGGCTCTTGCAGCTAAACTGTACTGGAGGTGGTGTGTTGAGCAGGATCAAGGTTGGGCCAGGATTCTGGCCAACAAATATATGCAGAGGATCCCGTTGGAGGAAATCCCTAGATATCTGCTTGAAGGAAAGGGCTCATTGATCTAGAACACGCTAAAGAGGGGGGCTTCTCTCATTAAGGCAGGGATTTTTTGGATTTGCAGAAGGGGGAAGAGGTCCTTTTCTGGAAGGACTCTTGGGATGGTTACCCTCCCATCCTAGAACAGTTTCCTAACCTTGGAAACCTGGGCCAGAGGTTTTTGGACACAGGATGGTCAAGGGTGAGTGATTTTAAGGTTGTTTATAGGTCCTGTCAGCTGGATTTGGAGCGGTGGAAGAATCCTAATGAGTGGTTGGTGGTTGGGATGGAGGAAGAATGTGCTGAGCTGCAGGGCATTTTGGTGAATAGACATTGTAGCTCTCTTAAGGGTAGGGATGGGCTTGCTTGGTCCCCAAATCCTAAGGGTGTCTTTTCTGTGGCTAGTGGTTACTGGGAATTGATGAGTCAAAGACTTGAGGGAAGGGAAGTGAATTGGTGGAAACAGGTGTGGAATAATGCTTCTTGGCCGAAGGGTAACTGCTTTGTTTGGACTTTAGCTTGGAATAGATGTCTTACATGGGACAATATCCACAAGCGGGGATTCTTGGGGCCTTCTATCTATGTTCTATGTGGTAACAGAGAGGAAGATTCCTCTCATCTTTTCTTCAAATGCCCATTCTCTATGCTTATCTGGCACTATTGGTGGGGGGCGTGGAAGCATCCTTGTGTCCATGCTGATTCTCTGGTGGAATTTTGGAGTAGTTTGGGTAGACCTCCTATTCCATCCTCCTTCATCCAAACTGTTTGGTATATTAGGCCCATCTTCATTTTGTGGTAGATCTGGCTCGAAAGGAACAAGAGGATTTTCCATGAGGCCAAGTTGTTTGTTCAACAAGTTTGGAATAGGATCACTATTATGAGTCAGGAGATAGTGGAAGCTAAGTGTGAGATGAACTTCTCGCTGGGTAGAGATGAGGCAGATATTGTGAGTAGGCTTGGATTGCAGGAGCTATCTCTGACCTCTGCTTGTGTCCAGAGAGGTAGACGGGCTATTAAGAAGGTGCAAAGGGTGGGAAGGTGGATACCCCCTCAAGATGAGTTTATCAAGATTAACACTGATGGCTCATCTAGGGGTAACCCAGGCCCTGTTGGAGTAGGGGGTGTTGGCAGGAACAACAGGGGGGAGGTTGTTTTCTTCTTTTCGGTGCATAAAGGATGGCAGTCTAATAATTTTATGGAGGGTTTAGCAATTCTTTATGCATTGGAGAGGGCTTTGGCGTTGGGTTGTAGGAAGGTGATTTGTGAATCAGATTCACAAATTGTTGTTAACTTGTTGTCTGAGCAGAAGGGTGAGTGGGATTCAGTGGCAATTGGCAGGGATTGTTCAATAGATTCTCCAAATTAGTTCCTTAATGGAGTAGGTGTCCTTCATCCATATTCCTCGCGAATGGAATGGAGTGGCGGGTTGTTTGGCCAAGTGGGCTTTAGATCATGATAGTGATTGGAAAGTGGAAGGTTGGGAGCATCTCTCTGGGGACTACTGTCAGGGATTGCAGAAGATTTTCACTTAGGACATGGATGGTAATGAAGTTGGTTGAGTTGTGGTTGGGTTGGTTGTTTTCTCTAGGGCCTTGGGGCTCTGCCTTTCTATGTAATGCATTTTTCTGATTTTCAATAAAGTTTTTACCCTTTTATTCAAAAAAATCATTTATTTCCTGGTCATCTAACTCAATTAATTACCTTGTTCAATTCTTCGATTGTTTGTCAACAAACTAAAACATCTCGGCAAGAACTTGATGCTTTGCATCTCTTGTTATGATAGATGTCATTTGAATGGTTCATTGAACATTCCTAGTATTTTCTTTAATACCTAATGAATTGTGTCTATTCAAAACAAAAATTATGAATTGCTCTTCTAGTAAACTCTTTTTCATTATTCCCTTGCAATACCATGAATTATAGTTATATTTTCATAAAAGATGATTAACTTAATTCAATCTACTAATAATTTTGACTTCTTGGTCATATAAAACGTATTACATTGATTGCATTTGGTCTATGAATGCTAATAATCCTTTTATTGTCTTACTACTAGTAATGTTTTATTTATTCATTTAGGTAGGCTTGTTGGAGGATCTAGGAGTAGTGATAAAAAAAAATGAAGCAAAATAAAAAATCATTAAGCAAAAAAAGAACATATAGTTTTTTGTTTTTTTTATATTGACAATGAAATGCAAACAAGGAAAAACACAATCATAATTCTTAGATGAATCTAAGTCATCTTTGCCTCGTCAACAATTCTTTAACATACAAGAAGTAATTTATATCATTTTTTTAATAATCTTCATTAAGATTAAATTGTTACACTAGTTTTGATTTGTTGAATTTTTCTTCTTAATAAATTAAAAAACTTCCTCATTTTATTAAATGTATGAAGAAAATGAAGCAAAAGAACATAGCCTTTAAAGTCCCCCGCAAACTTCTCCTACAATGTTCATGCATCCTCCCAAAACATAAGAAAATATTTTAGGGAAAAATGAAAATAATCAAATTGAAATCAAAATATTGGTAGAAATGATGAAAGTTCTAATGTCATAAGCATGCATTATCAAGTTCTTGCAACACCATTGGAATTTTTGATATCTCACATTAATTATATCACTAGGAAAATAAACATATGGACAACTTAAAGAGAAAATTGTCATCAGTTTCATGACTCAAAATTATCTTATGATATGGTAAAAAATAAAACAAAATTCAAAGACAAACTATTTACATTATTCAATTATTAAAATTTAATACATAATGAGAAACAAGTTACAAAATATTTGTAATTCATCAATACAACCCTAAGAAGACAAGCATAACATCTAGGACACCTATCATAGACATCCCTAAAAGTAATCCTAAAAAGTTTTCCCTAAAAATAAATTTTACGATGTAAAATTTTCTTTCTTTATGTTTCACAATCTAAAAAATATATTCTCCATACACTTGCATTAGAAGCAATTGGTTGAGACACCTCTCTCAATATTATCCCACTTATAAAAAACCTCACAAGAGAAAAGGGAATGCCAATGCTTAAAATAATTGATAGGGGTTGAGAGACCTATAAACTCGTACCACCACCTTAAAAAATTTATGTTCACTAACTTTGTGAATGCATCTGCAATAAGTTCCAAAGTGTCAACTCGATCTAACGTCACCTTTTTATCCTCCACCATATCACAAACAAAATGGTTTTGGACATTAATATGCTTCTTCTTCATAGGAAAGGTTGGAACTCTTTACCAAACTTATGACTCTATGACGATCACATAGAACTGTAATAGATCTAAGGCTCAACCTTACATCTAAAGGTAATCACTTAAGATAGATGGTTTTCTTACAAGCATGACTAGCTGCCATGTACTCTACTTACATAATGGACAAAATGACCACAACCTAATTTTTAATCATTTAATTGATAGCAACACCAAACATATTGAAAATATATCCATTGGCTTTTTTTTACTGTTAACATCTCAACCCAATTTAAATCCATGAATAATCATCGAGTGTTGATTCTTTGTATAATTGGGTACTATGATAATAAATGGAATACTTGAAGCACCTCACAAATAATTAAAGATCCTCTTCATTGCATCTCAATGTATTTATCCAGGATCAGACATGAAATCGCTAAAGACTCTCACTACTTGGGCAATGTCTAGACATGCAAATCATAGCATAGATTCAGCTCCTATAAGAATTAGCTTTATCCTCCATCTCACTAGGAAAAGTTATACACTACTCAATTCAGATAAATTTTATCCCCCACTAAAATAGAAACAAATATAGGCTTACAAGCTAACATGTTGAAGCTCTCCAACATTGAGTTCACATAATTATTCTAGCCCAACCAAATATTTCTATTAGATCTATTTCTTCTAATCCACATCCCCAATATGAACTTGGCTACCCCCAATTCCTTCATCTCAAACTATTCTAAAAGTTGTTGGAGTTGTTTGTTCAACCTCAAAATCCCATGGATCACCTGCAAGCAAAACACCTATCACATCTTAAGAGAAGAAGACATGATTAATGTTATGCAACCTTGAGTGTCATGTCTCCACCCTTAACCCAATAGTTAGATTCATAAAATATTAATAATAAACAGATTATTATACACATTCATATTACATATTCATTAAATGTTACACATCACATGTTAATATTCTTATTAATATTTAATATTCATTAATATTTTTATTAATAATCCATATACATCAATATTCTTATTAATATTACATATTCATTAATATTCTTATTATTATTACATATTCATTAATAAACAAACACAATTTGTATACAGTAACAAATTTTATTTATAATGGAAGTGTGTGATTAAGAAAGGATAATGATGTGTCCACTTACTAGCAAGAGCTGCAACTATTCATCCTAAAGGCCTATTAATGAGGCAGTGGTAATCACTTATAATACATATGGGAAAGTAAGAAAAAGAAAATAGAAACGAAGGAGGACTAAGGAGAGTTCGGTAGTCACTAAGACTATGAAAATAACACGAATGTGAGGTTACCTACTGTAGACGTATAAAAATGACCATATTCCTAAATGAATATTTTATGTTTATTTCTCTATTTAATTAAATCCAGTTTAATTAAATTATCCACATTCCTCTATTTAATTAAGTAAATTACTCAATTTATTTAAATTAAATTCACTAGACTTCTTTTTACCATTTAATGAATAAATCATTTTATTCAATTAAATCCTCCCTATCCACTTTTAATTAAATTCAAATTTAATTAAATAGTTATCCTAAATTGAATAAATCTAATTTATTTAATTTCTCCAAATTGCAACCATATTGAATAAATTACTTTATTTCAATTAAATCCTATTATCCCTCCATCCACTTGCAAAATCCTAAACCCCTTTCTAATCCCTTCTAGAATCTTCTAATCGCTTCTAATTAACCTAACCCCTCCTCTAAACTTTGTCACATCCCTAAGCAAAGGGAAGTCACTTCTCAAACGCTCAAAGTCTTTGATAACCATTAAAGGCTTTCAACCTTCAACCACTTAATTCCTCAAAGTCTTTGATAACCATTAAAGGCTTCCAACTTTCAACCACTTAATCCCCCAAAGTATCCAATAACCATTAATGGTTAACTCAAACCCTCCTACATGGTTAAAACATTTGTTTTGACTCAACCTTCATCCAACCCAAGGGTCTCATCAGGCCTTTAATGCTTTGACCATGATTATCTCTTAATCATTTGCACAAAGGTTTATCCTTGGATTAAGTCTTAATCCAGTGGGTAATCCTAACTTGGACTTGACCCTTACCCTCTAGATAACCATGAGGTCTTCTCAAGCATTTAATGCCTCTAACCCCTTCTCTCAACCCAACCCTATGTTGACACTTGTCACCATTTCATTGGTGCCAATTACAAACATGGATCCCCAACTTTCAAACTCAACCCTTGATTAAACCATTCAATCTTGACCATCCATTACCCTATTCTTGCTATAAATAGAGCTCTCATTCCTCCATTTTAATCATCCTTAAAATTTGTAGCATCACACTTATGCTCAAATACAGTCAAGCTTTCATATCATTTTTATGCTCATCATTTTAGCTTCTTTGGAATAGAAATTAGTCTAAATATGCATGTTTAGAATACTTTCTTTATCATTTAGCTCAATCATAGAATAAATATATCATGTTAAAAATAGTATTCATACTAATCTTGTCATCTTATCATCTAGTTTATTGCATTTCTAGAATCATACATAGCTTAACACACCTTTCATTCTAAAATCTATCAAAGCATCCCTTGTTCTTGCATTTGCCATCCCTAAACCATTTTGCTCAGTGATCTGAAAGCAAAAACTTTGGTTTGAGGGACATTGTGAGATAGAGAACCATGGGACCCACCTTGGGAAGCTGAGTAATACTACGTTACTCCATAGCTTGCACCAAGAAGTCCTTTGTGTGTGTGTGGACAAGTATTTTGAAATATTTTCACATATTTAGTTTTATCAGCCCATTTTTCCCGCATACATTTCTGGCACCCACCGTGGGGCCTGACCCCAAATATCATATCGGTTTTTGAAACTAACCTCTTTTGCAGGCACGGGGGAAAAATGAATTAGTGTGTTCAAATCATTGTTTAGTGCATCTCGTAAACAGAGTAGTGCATCTAGCCCACTGTTCAGCACGTGGGGTCTCTACTCTAGCGCATAAAGTCCATTCTTTAGTGCATAACCCACACAAAAACTTTCTTGTAGGTCTCAGCGTGGACGAAAAATAGAGTAGAGCTTCGGATCTATCAGATAGCACATCTAGCTAACAATCTAGCATTTAAAGCCCATCATCCAGCGCGTGAAGGCCATATTTTAGCGCATCAAATCAACACTGATCGTGGGAGAAAAAAACAAAGCAGCGCTTTCAACGCACTGTTTAGCGCTTTTCGACATAATTTTAGCGCATCTAAGTTGTAGTCTAGCGCGTACAATCCTTTCTATAGTGCATCACAAACAGAGAGCAAAAATTTAAAATTGTAACCGAACTAAAATTTAGACTTGTAGAAGTCCGCCAAAATCTAGATTTTCTAACTATTCCATTGACTTTTGGCAGGACTCTAACAATTTTCTTGCAGGTGGAGCGGACCATTTTCTTTTAAGCGATTTCTTTTGCTGACCTAAACATCGAATTTACTTTGCTGACCAAATTTCTTTTCATAGATCAGAAAATCATTGCTTTGAAAGGATAAAATAAACACCATGTTTTTGTGAAGCAACATCTCCACATAGATTTTTAGCAAATCACTGAATTGAAAGGATAAAATAAACCAACTTGATTGCTTTGTCTCGAAAGTGGAAGGAATATGCTCTCCCCTTAACTGGGTGATCAAAAATCCAGACCACTCTTACAACTTTCTTTACTTCAAGCAATAAAACCTTTAGCAGGCCTGCCTTCCCAAGGAGTTGGAATCAACTCTTAAAGTCATTTATGGTCGGTGTGAAGGGAACGACCTAAGTGGGGAATGACTTTGATGCCAAGAATTCCAACCCACTATAATCAAATGTGGAAAGTGACGAAAGTCCTTTTCAACGGTTGCGTGCAATGATTAGACTTCCCCCAGTATCCTCGAGATACGTAAAATCTTTGTTCTAAAGGTTGGGAAACCTCCTGAGGGAGTTTATCACTGACGGCCGAATGGGAAGCCTGATTATGAACCCTAGAAATAGAAGCTTTGAACTGAGTCAGTAACCAGACATTTATAACATCAGAGTGCAAGGGTGGGGAAGAATTCGCCCCCAAGATTACTCACCATATATCTCCCAAGATAACTACTCAACTGTGAAGCGATTCACTTTGAGTTAATTTCTGGCAAAAGGCAAAAAAAGGGCGCCCTCTAGGGGGTGACACGACTGTTTGAGCTGACGGAGTATCGAGACTAGTGGGCTATGATGTTATTTATGACCCTTGACTAAAGAGTCTTTCTGAAGTGTATTATTTGTATCCAAACCTGTTAAAACATTGGGGATTTGAACACATCCTCGCTAAACATACACTTTTTGTTAGATTAGGCAAAATGGTTGTACTTTTTGTGCCCTGTTTGCATTTATTACTTCAGAAAATCATCCATAGAACTTGAAAATTTTCTAACAAAATTCAAAATTCACAAAAACCAAACCAAAGAAAAAATCAGGGTAGTTTAGCGCATGAGAGCAACCTCTTAGCGCATGAAGTACTTCTGTTAGCACATCCAAACCGCCAGTTAGCGCGTTGGTTCAAAACAGTAGGGTTTCATCTTAAAGGCAAAACAATGTAAAATCCTTTAGTGCATCAGAAAAATAGTCTAACGTGTGGAGACTAAACATTAGCACATAAAGTCCAACAGTTAGCGCGTCACAGACCTAGGATAGCGCATAGTTTTTTCAACAGCTAGGAAAACAATTTTAATAGTCCAAAAACTTTAGCGCGTGTCTTGGGGCAGCCTAGTGCGTGTGGTTATTATTTTAGCACATAAAGGAATTTCAGTAGCGCATGTAGACTCTATTCTAGCGCGTGATTCAAAACAGAAAAACAAAGAGCAAAATCGAAATTTTTTTGAAATTTTCAAAAACATTTTTAGAAGCCTTTTTATCAACATCATTTTTTATCAAACCAGAGTGACAAAAACAAACCACTAAAACTATTTCTTGAGCTAAATTTGTGTCAAAACGAAAGTTGTCAGAATCTTAAATGAATCGCGCAATAGAGGATGTCTCTCCTATCATAATCCAAAAATCTCATCATCCGTATCAACAGAATCCTTTACCATCTTACAGATTTTTATCTCAAAACACTCGTTTAAAAGTTTCAAATTGTCAAATCAAGTTTCCAGATCGGAACGCTTTTATCCATATCATTTGACACGCTTTGTCGTGAAGGGGCATCTAAAAACCTTCACTTTGATAGAGTAAGATTTGAAATTTTCAAAAACAAGAATCAACTGAATCCAAACCAATCAAAGGAAACCATTGATCACTCATGCATGACTAATCCCCTTATTCTGAGAAAAAAGAACCTCTATCGTAACATCACGTTGAAGAAACAACAACCTAGTTTTTCCAAACTCATCAAGAGAAATAAGTTTTTATACATCAATCGTCAACTCTTCAAATCTCATCGAGTATTCCTTCATCATGTCAAACGTTATATCCAAAACAAATCTAGCAAATTTGACAAAGATCCTTTGAAAACAAGAGCATACTGTCAAAAGTCTGCTTTTAATCAAACCATAAACCGCGAAGGAAAGATCAATCCAACATTCTTGCCCGACAAGTGCATCACATATAACACATCTCAACCAGAACCACCAACACCCGAGCAACATATCAACGAGGCTTTTGTCCCCTTCATCATTGAAAGTTTCTACTAAAATGCCTGTTACTCGCTCTCAAAGAGACAAACAAAGCGAGGCACACGCTGAGTCTAGTATGAATCAAAGATTATCAAATCCTTTTGAAGTTCCACCCGTAGAAGAACCTGAAATTACTGAAGCACTTCTTTGGGAATGTCAAAAAAACCCTTCCTTCCAAAAACTTGTAGAAAAGCTCATGGAAAATGACAAAGAAAAATATCTACTCATGCTTACAAGCAAAGGCGTTAAACTTCCTGAAGATTTAGACCCAAACATTTTTCAAACCGGATCTCGACAATATCCATATCAAGAACAACAAAGAGAAGAAGAAACTCACATACCTGAGCAACATATTCCAGAGCAACACATTCCAGAACAAAGCATACCAGAAATGCATATACCTGAACTAGAAACACCAGAACAAAATATACCATTTACTACACCTTTTCAGCTGAGAATCAATACAAGGCAAGAACTTTTTCCTCAACAAGACAATATACCTTTGGCAGCCCTTACTCAACAAATGCAAATGTTGCAAAGGTAAATACAAGATATGCAACAAGGGACGACAGTGCGGTACTCTTTAAATGAAATCTGTCCTTACCCATTTGACAGAAGATTGAACATGGTGCCTTTTCCTCCAAACTCAGATGTTCCCAAATTTGATAAATATGATGGAAAAAGTGATCCCTGAGATCATGTTCGAGAATTTTGCACACTAAGCCTTGAATTTTCTCATGATAACACCTATTTGATGAGGTTATTCTCCAGAAGCTTGGGAGGGCAAACCATGGAATGGTTATCCAAAATTTCACCACCTGTTAGATCATTTGATGAATTGGTTAACAAATTCATAACCCACTATTCCTACAACATCCAACATGCCATAACCATGTTAGATGTTTGCAACACCAAACAAAAGAATAATGAAACATTCATGGTATTTCTTCAACGCTGGCGACGCATGGTATCCAGATATCCTCGAAATATTCCTGAAAAGGAGAAAATGGAGATCTTCATCGATAACTTGAATGGCGAAATGAGTTACAGACTAAAACTTCAATGCATACCAAATTGATTGAAAATGGCATTCAAGTAGAAGAAGCATGTGTCAAAAAGGGAACACTCAAATTCTACAAGGAAGGAACAAACTCATCAAACTACAATAACCAGAACAACACCAATCTTGACAAATCTCAATTTTGGACCCGAAACAAAAACGAAGGAAACAATGAATCATATGATCCCAAATCTAAGCAACCAGTGCTTGCATTATCCGGAAATCCTCAAAACATGAAAAATCCTAAAAATGCTACTCCCAGTGCTAACACATATGCACCAAACAATGATCACGGACAACTCAACGCAAACAACACCAACGATACTCAAAACAAAAACATGAATCCAGGACCTAACAACAATTCACGCAACAACATGAATAATTTCCAAAAGCATATCTTCATACCACTGGGACAATCATTAGAATCTGCATTCAGAGAACTTTTGGCAAACAAGATTCTTTCTTTGCCTCCAAACAACAACTATGAACCCCCAATCAAACCACCTTGGTGGAATGATTCACACTATTGTGATTTCCATTGCAACAAGGGTCATAGAACAAACGAGTGAATGAGATTGAAACACATAGTACAGGACATGATTAATCGAGGTGATTTAACGGTGGATGGTCTCAAAACAAATGGTGATCACGGAGCCTTCAAAAATCCTCTCCCAAATTACAACAAAGATGGAGCATCAACTTCAGATGATACACGTGGAGCTCGTATTAATCACATCTACAACAACACAATCAACCACATATCAACTGAAGATCATCAAGTCAATGTCATCATGATTCGAGATCGACATAATCATGAATCTGTCAATGTAACAACCCGAACTTAGAAATATGTCTTGAAGGGGCATACTGCACCTACAACTACCACACCAAAAATCCAATATGATTTGGTTAGCCAACTACGCAAGACTCCAGCTCAGATATCTATCCTGGAATTATTGAAACTATCACCAAAGCACAAAGACATATTGGAGCAAGCGTTATTGGAAATAAATGTACCTCAAAATCTAGATACAGACAAATTTCAAGCCATGGTCACCCATATGATAGGACCTCATAACCTCACCTTCTTAGAGCATGATAATACTTCCTTGAGTCATCCACATAATACTCCTCTCCATATTGAAGTCATTGTTTGCAAACACCGAGTAAAAAGAGTCTTAATAGATGGAGGAGCCGGACTTAATATATGTACTTTAAAGCTTATCCGTGCATTAGGCTTCTCAGAAGAATCTATTGATCCTTGCAAAAAGATTACCATAAAAGCATATGATGATGAGGAAAGGTCCTCTAAAGGCACAGTGATATTGCCTATTCAAGTAGGACCAGTACAAAAGGATACTATATGTCAGGTCTTAGATATTGATCTAACCTACAATATTTTGTTAGGACGACCTTGGATACATGAAATGCAAGCAGTACCTTCTACGTATCACCAGTGTGTCAAGTTTCTTTATGATGGACAAGAAATCTCCATATCAGCTGATCACAATCCATTTCAACATTACAATGCAATGGGGGCAGCCCAAGACAGTTTGGTTCCTCATAATAGAGAAAAGCAACGATCTTCAACATCAGATCCACCAACAGCAAAATCAAACTCCTTATGGGGAGACTTCAAGTAGAAGATGCAAATCAAAGACCAAGGCATGGGAGAATACTCTTTGGAGCCTTTGTGTTTGGCCAAATTGTCAACATCACCTAGATCGCATGGTTTGCCTACTACATCAACACATCTGGCCACTCAGCCCATCACTAAATTTGATGGTACCTTCATCCAATTGGGTACTCTAGCACATGAATCAGAAGACAAAGATGTTCTTAGCTGGTTATACAAAGATGAGGAAGAAGATCATAGAGCAGCCGCTCTAGACATTGTTCTACCAACACACCTATATGGAAAAGGCTACTTAATCATGAAGCAAATGGGATATGGTGGTAAAGGACCTATTGGGAAACACAAAGAAGGAGTCACTGAACCTATAGATCTTCCTTCACAACCTAGTAGAAACAAAGCAAGATTGGGTTCTAAACTCACGTTCCTATTGAAACCGCTGCCACACACAACTACAAAACCTCAATGGAAGGTGAAGAAGAAGTACAAAGAAGAATCCTGGCAGGAAGCACTCTTTGAATCAGCAAAAACAATCCGCAAGGCACGAGAACGTCAAGATCAGAAGTTGCATCAGGGAAAGCTTTGAAGTCATAAGAAGGCCCTATCTACAGTGGTAGCTCATATTCAAACACCAATATCTCAAAAACAAATCATGTCATCTCCAGATACCATTATTCCTCCCCGAGGAAGCACAGTCTATGAACAAATCCAGAAAGTAGAAGACGGATCTGATACAAAATCAACAAAAACCATTAAAATGGTATCCATTATCAAAGATTTGTTTTCACCATACAACATACATGTTTGCACCACCGATAGAATCTGGGATGATGCCTATGAGACATATTCCAATGAATATGAATGGGGTGTCTGCTCCAATGCTACTACAAATGACCTGGATGATATTGATTCTATATCCCTTTCTCAAGAAAAACATAATCCAGAAGATAGACCTCTTGAATTTGGACCACAAAATATCTATGACGCCAAGGAAAGCGAACAGGAACATTATGAACAAGTCTATGTGGAAGATAATACCATCGAAGACCTCGACGAAATCCTGGACTTCTTTAAAACCAAGAACAATCACGATGCAAACTCTGTCCTAACACTCACAGTAGCTGAACTTGATCCACCCAATGATTCCTTGCCACTTGTCTTTCCTGACCTCATCGACTTGGATGAACCTGAAACATATGCTATACCAATTTTTCTAGATGATGAATCTATTATCCATTACCTATGTACCACAAATCCGGAAATAGGCTCTACCAGTGAACAAAATAATGATGTCTACAAACCAGGGAGTGCCAAGTCTCTCAGTCGCAAAAATGAACTAGATAAAGGATTTGATGCTGAAAACCAGTCAATGGCAGCTCTAGATCACAAAAAAGTAAAAATAAAGGACGCATCTGAGGGTGAAAACCTTTTTAAGGAACCTAACGATGGGAGACTTGACACTCTTCCTGAGCACTTTCATGAACGATCACCCATATTGATTGAGCCCACTCAATCAATCAACATTGGTACCACGGAAGCAGCCAGAAACATACACCTTGCAAAAT
Source organism: Cryptomeria japonica (assembly GCF_030272615.1). Classification (NCBI taxonomy): domain Eukaryota; kingdom Viridiplantae; phylum Streptophyta; class Pinopsida; order Cupressales; family Cupressaceae; genus Cryptomeria; species Cryptomeria japonica. The sequence goes on along the minus strand of NC_081414.1, from coordinate 86,302,478 downwards.
CTCTAACAGAAGAAGAAAGATCGACATTCATCGTCTTCTTTAAAGGACAACAAATTAACTTTGCTTGGTCATATGCTGATATGCCTGAAGTAGATCCACACTTAATCATGCATCACTTGTCCATTTCTACTAGAGTCAAGCTAGTCAAGCAAATGCTACGAAAGATGAATCCACAGGTGGCACTCATGGTCAAAACTGAACTAAAGAAACTATTAGACGTAGATGAAGATAGATCAGTTAGCAGCAATAGCAGTGATGAAGATGGAACTGACTTCAGAGACGTCAACAAAGCTTGTCCAAAAGATGACTTTCCTCTGCCCAGTATCGACATAATTGTAGATCTTACAGCAGGTCATGCAATGCTCTCACTAATGGACGGTTTCTCAGGCTATAATCAAATCAAAATAGCCCCCGAAGATCAAGATAAAGCCGCATTCACCTATCCTTGGGGAACGTACTATTGGAATGTTATGCCTTTTGGCTTGAAGAATGCAAGGGCCACTTATCAAAGAGCAATGACCACAATCTTCCATGACATGATGCACACATTTATGGAAGACTATGTGGATGATTTACTAGCTAAATCCTTCACCAGAGCCAAACATATTAGCATCCTAACAAAGATCTTTGATCGATTGGAGAAATTCCAAGTCAGGCTCAACCCTAAGAAGTGTGTCTTCGGGGTTACATCAGGCAAGTTACTAGGCTACATAGTCTCAGCTAAAGGTATTGAAGTAGATCCAACAAAGGTACAAGCCATTATGGACATGCCACCACCAAAGAATATCAGTCAACTCAGATCTCTATAGGGACGACTTCAATCAATCAGGTGATTCATCGCTCAGCTAGCAGATAAAAGTCTACCATTTAACCATTTACTACACAAAAATGTACCATTCAAATGGGAGGCCAAGTGTGCGGAATCTTTTTACCAAATCAAACAGTACCTGATGAATCCACCAGTTCTAGTACCACCAGTCACAGGAAATTCTCTTATCTTATATATCTCAACAACAGATATATCACTGGGGGCACTATTGGCACAAGAAGATCAACAAGGGAAGGAACGTGCCATATATTACATCAGTCGGACATTGAATGGTTATGAACTCAACTATACATTCATTGAAAAGGCTTGCCTAACAGTGGTTTTCGCATCTCAGAAGTTCCGACATTATATGCTTGCACATACCATTAAGCTAGTCGCAAAAATTGATCCTCTCAAATATCTACTCAGCAAGGCCACTCTTACAGGCCGATTGGCTAAATGGGTCACGATTCTCAGTGAATTTGACATCCAATACACAGAAAGACGAGCCATCAAGGGACAAGCAATTGCAGATCAGTTGGCTGAAGCACCACTCCCCGACAAACACACCATGGAGATTGAATTTCTAGACAAGGGCGTTCTTGCTCTTTCTACTAAACAATGGACCCTATACTTTGACAGATCCTATACACAACACGGTTCAAGTGTTGGCATTTTGTTCATCACTCCTAAAGGACACACTATACCAAGATCATACAGGCTTATGTTTCCCTGCACCAATAACGTGGCTGAATATGAGGCATTGGTTATAGGCATCAAAATGGTCGTAGAATGGAAAATCATAGAGTTAAAAGTATATGGAGACTCACAACTAGTCGTCCATCAAATCAACAACGACTGTCAGACAAAAGATGACAAGCTACTACCCTACAAATGAATGGTGGATGACTTCAAACAGTATTTTGTGCACATCACCTTCGAGCAAATACCAAGATTGAACAACAAAGCAGTCGATGCAATGGCTACTATCGCTTCATTACTACAAATTCCAGAGCAATAGAGTTGTTACGAGTTCCTGGTAGAGCAACTGTTCTCCCCCGTCTATGACCACTCTGACTCCCAGGTTATCTATGCCTTGACTGGTTCAGATTCTCCGTTATATGGACCAATATACGACTACCTCAAGCATAATATCTTACCAATTGACCAATCCCATAACCAAAAATGTAACTTTATCTGACAAGCTGCCCGTTACACCCTTACCGCCGATACTTTATATCGTCGAGGTCTAGATGGTACTCTTCTTCATTGCCTTGATCGTAATGATTCCGATTCTACTTTACACGAGCTTCATGAAGGTATTTGTGGCACACATTCAAGTGGCAATACTCTTGCTAAAAAGCTTCTACGGATGGGATACTACTAGCCTACCATGGAAAAGGACTCATATCATTTCGCCAAGAAATGTCCTAAATGCCAAATCCATGGTAATCTCATACATGCACCAGCACAGGAACTGCAGCCATTTACAACATCTTGACCTTTTTGTCAGTGGGGACTAGACCTGGTTGGCAAAATTCATCCTTCATCTTCAAATGGACACAAGTTCATTATAACAGCCACATAATATTTTACCAAATGGATAGAAGCAATTCCCATGACCACAGTGACAGGGAAACAAATTGCCTCTTTTATCCTAAATTATCTGATCTGCAGATATGGTATTTCAAGTTCAATCATCACAGATAATGGACGGCCCTTCAAGAATCAAGATGTCCAAGAACTATGTGAAAAATTAAAAATCCAACATAGGTTCCCTACACCATACTACCCGTAGGGAAATGGTCAAGCAGAAGCATCTAACAAAACAATCCTGAAAATCCTCAAGAAAACAGTGAATGATGCAGGCAAAGATTGGCACGTACAACTCAATCCAGCACTTTGGGCATACAGGACCAGCATCCGCACACCTACAGGAGCAACACCATACTCATTGGTATATGGCTTAGAAGCCATTTTTCCCCTGGAGGTAGAAATCTCATCTCTCAGAGTCTCTTTGAAAGGTTTAATCCTAGATGAAGAGTATCGAGTTAACCGACTGCAAGAACTTGAACTATTAGATGAAAGACGCCAACACACTTATACCCATCTCAAAGCATATCAGCAATGCATGTGCAGGAGCTACAATCACAAGGTCATTCCCCGCAACTTCAAAGTTGGTGACCTAGTCCTTAAAGAAAATCCAAGAAATCAGCAAGATCGAGAAAACAAAGGGAAATTTGAACCTAACTAGTTGGGTCCCTATGTTATCATATCAGTCTATGGATCAGGTGCCTATCAGTTAACAAATTTTGAAGGAGATGTGCTCGACGAACCAACTAACAACATCCATCTAAAGAGGTACTACACTTAAGTGGCCTAGTGCACGGAAAAAGCCAAAATACGCAACAACAACAAAACAAAAAAAAAAAAGGTCCAGAAAAAGCAAAAACATAAAGTGCAAATAAAAACAAATGGTGAAAATCTGGTTAACAGGCGCTCTTGTAAAAGAATGGCTCCTCCATCTATATCAATACCATTTTTATCCATACAAACACTATCGGCCATCGCCCGACACTTAGCAAATATCCATTCAGGACATACTTAGCGTAGTTACTATCCTGATTTGTCTATATATATCCTCTTACCACATCCCACCATGGCTTGGAAATCACTGTTAATGATCATATCAAGAGGCACACTCAACTAGGGGCATTAACTTGTTCAAAAACTTGCAAACATTCAAGACATCACAACTATTGCAAAAACTCAGAAGCATGACATCCAACAAACCAAAACTATGCTTCATCACAAAAACCAATACAAAACAATTCACAAAAATACCAAGGATGGATGATTTTCTGAAGTACTAAAATGTTGCATTCTTGCATAAAGTCTTGACTAGTTTTGCATTTTGAACTTTTTGAATTTTTGGATTCTCTTCCTTGTCTCACTAAATGCTTCACAGCTAGAGGTCAAAGGGAACTTCCAATATTTTCTTAGTCTTCTGTCTGGGAGGCGATCACTTGTACTGTGTGAATCCTTGCCTCAAGACGTGATACATCGAATATCACTGAAGGCCTGATTCCACTTCACGCATATAAATGATCAAATCTTGTCTGTTTACGTAATACACACTCAAGTCATCCTGGTTAATTATACCTTGACGCTTGTGCTATCTTGCCAAATCAAACATCATGTAAATTTTTCTCAGGTCATTATGATTCAATTATACCATTATGCTTGTATAAATTTTCAACATATCCTAAACAAATCAATGCTCAATGATGATATCTACAAAGAAAGCAAACGAATGGTTATATCGGATGGCAAATACAGAATGAGGGATACTCCAAAAACATTAGCTGCATATCATTTTACAATTAGTTTCATATCATTTTAACATTAGTTGCATATCATTTTACAATTAGTTGCATATCATTTACCATGTTTGCATATTATTTAACCATAGTTACATATCAAATCATACATATCATTTTCAAGATACATCTCACAGCATATAAAAACATACATCCTGCATCATACATTATGTCATATATTTAAAGCATTGCATCATCATAATGAGGTAACCCACATAACATGCATCCATATAAACACATCACATGATCAAAGCAAATGGTATCGTATATATATATATATATATATATATATATATATATAATATATATATATATATATAATATATATATATATATCTCAAAAATGATCCCAATATACAAAATGTGTCAAAACTGTGTCTAGTACAAAGAATAACAATGATCCAAAACTACAACAGAGACCATGTCTCTCAAGTATGACTATCCCCTGACGGAGATGGTCTCGCTCTAGATGCACCCGCCCCTGGATCTCCAGGAGGGTCCTGTCTCGGTGGCCCCGTAACACCTCGGCTCTCAGACCATGACCCAGTAGCTCGAGATCGACTAGATCTCGACTGTGCAAAACTCTATACTCGGCGATCCCTAAGTACTGCAGCCTCATAGTGCCGCCTATAATACTCCGCCTCCTGGGCTCTCAGTGCCAACTCTCTCAGGGCATCTCTCATTGGACCACCCACCGCTGCTCTGTGCATGCTGGACACCACCTCCTCCGCTCGTCCCCACCGCTCTATCTCGGTATCTAGCTTAGTGGTCAACTGAGAGATAGGTCAAAATTTGTGCCTGTAGCTGCTGTACAGTAATCTGTAGATTCCATATCTGGGCATCCTCCATATGACCTGGGACCCGAACCCATAGTGGTACCTGTGCTGGAGGAACCCCTCCCACTTGGCCTGTCCTCGATGCTGGAGGTGGAAGCACATCTATCCTCCTCCTCTGAGCTAGTCGCATAGCCTCCTCTGTACCACCCACTGCAGCTAGCACCTCCCCCACTCTCCCCTCTCCACCGGCTCCGATCGCCAATCCACCTCTACCCCTATCTATCCTCCCCTGTCTCACTACTCTATCCACACCTCTATCCCCTCTCCTCCCTCTATCTCCCCGCCTACCTCTGGCTCCTCTCCCTCCTCCTCCGCCTCCATCCTCCCCATCATCTTCGTCGTCTCCCCCGTCTCCCTCCTCCTCATCTAAATCAAAGGCTAGCCTCATCTCCTCAGGATCAGATATCCTGGCCACCGCCCGCGTAGCAAACAATCGAGCAAACTCATCTGTCATGCCCGCATCCTGAATCTCGAGGGCATAATCCCATATCTACCCAGCCAACCCCACAAACTCCTCCACCGCCACTGCACTATCAATGGTCGGCCCCCAATCTGCTACATCCTGCTACCGCCGTGCATATAGGCACGCTCCCTGAGGAATACCCTGTTAACGCCCAAACTGCCTCAAAACTTGGGTCACCACAAACCGCTCAATCATGAATGAGGTCCTCTCGATCAAGTACCTGGTCATAAATACAAAGGGCATCTCCAGCCCATCCTCGGCCCACACCTCACATCCTGTATACGATCGCCAGGTGATCATATCTATATCATCTAGTACTCTCCTCCAGTGCTCTAGTTTGCCCAACTTACACTGGACAACTAGACCCCTATATCCATAGGCATATGCATATCCTACGGGCCTGTCCCTGTCTGCTAGTGGCCTCACTGCTGGAATGTGCTCCCAACACCATACCTGTAATAATGTCATGCCAGCTAACAAACTGTCGTAACTGAGGTATACTACCTCATGCAGACCCCTGTATAAATGGGCCAGCATAGCTGACCCCCATGCAAATCTCCGCCCCTGTGTAACCATCTCCTCCAAAACCAGCCCCCATCCCACTGAAAATCCCTTTGACCTGCGATCAGGACAAAGGAATCCACCAATGAACCCTGCTAGTACGGATGGCAGCAGTACATAATCTAGGTTCAAAAACTCCTGCCATGGGATCTCATAGCTGCAGACGGTTTCATCCTGAAAAATACGGCACAGTGCCTCTGTGCCACCCTCCTCCGACTGCTCATATGGTAGTAGTTCCCCTACTATAGGGATATGCAGAATCCGGTAACAGTCCTCTGGTGTGACTGTCATCTCTCTAGTGGAAAAATGGAAGGTGTTCGTATCACTGTGCCACCTCTCCGCAAGTGCTGTCAATAGCCCCTGGTTCATAGTGAACCGAGGCATATCCAGGAGAGAAGTCAATCCACATCTCTCAATAATATCAAGATCAGCCTGCGACAACCGCGGTATCAATGTCCACGGTCTAGGAAATCTCTCCCGTGACTGAACCACGCCCAATCGCTCCTATCAACAAGCAAAAAAAATCCAATATCAGTTCCACATCAAAACAAAGATATCCAAATCAAACTTACATCAACAACATGAAACAATTTTCTCATCTACATCAAGTTCAAAATCCTATCATTTCATATAAACTTGTAAAACAACTCAAGTTTTCAAAAACCATATCAAAACTTGTAACACAACTCAAGTCTCCACAATCACATAAACTTGTTAAAACAACTCAAGTTTCCCACCCATATCAACTTGTAACACAACTCAAATTTCCAACCCATATCAGCTTGTAACACAACTTAGGCTTCACACATTGAACTTGAAACAGAACATGCAAATAAATCATATTTTGATCAACACAACACATTGATATCTATACATAACTTGAAAAATCGCAAATCAAAACAAGTTATATCAACACTCATATTGGACAAAAGCATAAAATCATGATAGACGGACCAAAATAAATTTTCAAATTGGCTCATCTCGCAAAAATTTTCCCGATGCGCTAAAATAGATACCCAATGCGCTAAAACACCCCCACGCGCTAGGCTGCTTTTCCTACGTGCTAATCTATTTACCCTATGTGCTAGACTGACTCTACGCACTAAAATTTTCCCCCCATGCGCCACCTAACCTACCCTATGCGCTAGACTGACTCTACGCGCTAATCTACACCTCCTAGGCGCTACCCGTTTGGCCCTATGCGCTAGGTTATCCCTACGCGCTAAACCCCCTTACCTATGCGAACCCCTGCGACCCCTATGTGCTAGGTCTAACCTACGCACTAACCTATTGACCTGATGCGCTACCCGACGGTTGCCATGCGCTATTCTACCTATATGTGCTAACTTATTTGTTTTATGCGCTATCCTATCTATTTTGGACACGACCCCTAAAAATCGACTGGATGCGCTAGTCTAAACTTTGTATGCGCTAATCTACGCCCTAGACGCGCTAAACCGTTAAACCCAAACTTTGAAAATCAAAAAATGACTAAAAATGACCAAATAAAAAATCAAAAGAGGGTCAAAAATGTTGACTTACTCGTGGTCCACGTGCTGCAGGTCTCCGATACCTCCGAACACGCTCGAAACGGTGTCTATGATACGAAATAGGCATTTTCTTTGCAGACCAAATTCTCTTTCTCCAAAGTCAATAAAGCACAAATGAATCTAATACAAGCCCTTTTCCCCTTTTATAGGAGGAAAATGAAATTAGGGTTAGCCAAATGGACCTGTAATATGGTCGCGGTCTCCCCTATACAATAACATTTGTCACTTATCAGGAGATGAATCAATTTGCACACATTTCACATGCACGAAATCATACACATCATACGCAACTCATCAAATTAAATCAAAAAATTTCAAAAAAGAAAAAATTGATTCATCTCCCGAGGGGGCATCACCATCAAAATATCGAATCTGGGGCATAACTTGCAAATCAAAAGAGCGACACAAAAATTGCATTTGATCATAAATCATGATAAGGCATCATTTTCTTTGAAATAACATGTGCACACACATCACTTCAAAGAGGGGCAAAATGTAGACGTATAAAAATGACCATATTCCTAAATGAATATTTTATGTTTATTTCTCTATTTAATTAAATCCAGTTTAATTAAATTATCTACATTCCTCTATTTAATTAAGTAAATTACTCAATTTATTTAAATTAAATTCACTAGACTTCTTTTTACCATTTAATGAATAAATCATTTTATTCAATTAAATCCCCCCTATCCACTTTTAATTAAATTCAAATTTAATTAAATAGTTATCCTAAATTGAATAAATCTAATTTATTTAATTTCTCCAAATTGCAACCAAATTGAATAAATTACTTTATTTCAATTAAATCCTATTATCCCTCCATCCACTTGCAAAATCCTAAACCCCTTTCTAATCCCTTCTAGAATCTTCTAATCACTTCTAATTAACCTAACCCCTCCTTTAAACTTTGTCACATCCCTAAGCAAAGGGAAGTCACTTCTCAAACGCTCAAAGTCTTTGATAACCATTAAAGGCTTTCAACCTTCAACCACTTAATTCCTCAAAGTCTTTGATAACCATTAAAAGCTTCCAACTTTCAACCACTTAATCCCCCAAAGTATCCAATAACCATTAATGGTTAACTCAAACCCTCCTACATGGTTAAAACATTTGTTTTGACTCAACCTTCATCCAACCCAAGGGTCTCATCAGGCCTTTAATGCTTTGACCATGATTATCTCTTAATCATTTGCACAAAGGTTTATCCTTGGATTAAGTCTTAATCCAGTGGGTAATCCTAACTTGGACTTGACCCTTACCCTCTAGATAACCATGAGGTCTTCTCAAGCATTTAATGCCTCTAACCCCTTCTCTCAACCCAACGCTATGTTGACACTTGTCACCATTTCATTGGTGCCAATTACAAACATGGATCCCCAACTTTCAAACTCAACCCTTGATTAAACCATTCAATCTTGACCATCCATTGCCCTATTCTTGCTATAAATAGATGTCTCATTCCTCCATTTTAATCATCCTTAAAATTTGTAGCATCACACTTATGCTCAAATACAGTCAAGCTTCCATATCATTTTTATGCTCATCATTTTAGCTTCTTTGGAATAGAAATTAGTCTAAATATGCATGTTTAGAATACTTTCTTTATCATTTAGCTCAATCATAGAATAAATATATCATGTTAAAAATAGTATTCATACTAATCTTGTCATCTTAACATCTAGTTTATTGCATTTCTAGAATCATACATAGCTTAACACACCTTTCATTCTAAAATCTATCAAAGCATCCCTTGTTCTTGCATTTGCCATCCCTAAACCATTTTGCTCAGTGATCTGAGAGCAAAAAATTTGGTTTGAGGGACATTGTGAGATAGAGAACCATGGGACCCACCTTGGGAAGCTGAGTAATACTACATTACTCCATAGCTTGCACCAAGAAGTCCTCTGTGTGTGTGTGGACAAGTATTTTGAAATATTTTCACATATTTATTTTTATCAGCCCACTTTTCCCGCATACATCTACAACATCGTGTGTTGTTGTTTTACTGTTAATAGAGTTAGCACTCCTAATATGATTAATAATATTAATATAATTTAACATTATTAATATAATTAATGTAATAAACATAGTAAAATGGCTAGTGTAATATAATATTAAGATAACAAAATAATATAATGATATTAATAAATTCTGAGGCTTATAAAATTTATCAAATTTGATATAATATTCTTAATAGAGTAAAATATTTTCAATGCAACACAATATTGAAATATAATATAATATAAAATAAAATGTAAGTAACATAAAATAATGTGAATAATACAACACAAAATAATATTATTAGAGACACTGTGAATATCAATTTGATGAATGGGCTTAGCAAATACCAATTACTATCATAATTTGTATGTTTTGTCATTGTTTGGAATTGTGATAGAAGGAAGGGACATAATGGGGGAATTGTGAGAGATTCCTCACTAGGCACAATGCCTCTTAAACATGGTCAAGGACCACGGGGCCACCTCATGATGATGGTTAAGGACCACATGAGGCCAGGGAGGATAAGGTCCTAACCTTGGGCCTAAGGTTGAGGGTCAAAGGCATCATATTGTAGCTTCCCTACTATCTCCACATGGATCAATTGTTGAATTGAATCAATCATAAGAGATGAGAAGTTGATATGAGGGAGGGGAACAGTGTAAAGCCCTCACTAGGTACGTCGCCTCATGATGATGGTTTAAGACTATCGGTTAAGGACCACATGAGACCACAAAGGATAAGGTCTTGTTATTGGGCGTAGAGTAGAGGATACTTCGGGCAGCTCATCATGTCTTCTAACCCTCGTGATGGTTGAGTTCCATGTAATTATTGATATTGGTTTATACATATCCTAACCCTATAATTGGATATATTTCATGAGTCATATCTACAAATTATTGTCTAATCTAATTGCGGGTTTCAAAAAAATAGCCTTATCTCATCTAATTTTTAAATGAAGATTATTTCTTTAACTATGTTTGCCCTTATTTCATTCTAGATTTGTGAATTTAGGGCAAAGTATAAGGTGATCCCAAAAAGGGGACATTACATTGAGAGAGATTGATCCAAAGAGAAATCTGATATTGAGATTAACATGTAAATGAATTGGTAAGATTACAATGAATTAATGAATTTGTAGAGGGGGAAAAGCCAAAAATACAGATAATCACACCTCCAATGAAGAACATGTGATGTTCAAGGAGCCATTTCCTAAACATGACAAAGGAAAAGCCAAAAATACAGATAATCAAGCTAATTATACCAAGACGCGCTATGATTATGATTCTACTATTAATCATATTTCAATGGACAAACATGTTTCTACTATCATTATAAAGGACAAAACTCATGAAGGTCCTACCCAAAGGAGTAAAGTTATTTTGAAAGGCATTGGACCATCTTCTTCATCTTCCAAAAATGAAACCTCTGAATGTAATGTCACAACCCATTGAGCTAAAGTTACCCTATAAGGTGTTCCACCTAAGACCATAGCCTCTTCATCCATAAAGAACGAGTATGACCTAGTAGATCAGCTAGGGAAAACACCCACCCTCATCTCCATCCTTGATATTTTACGCATATCCCCCACACATAAGGCCATCCTTGATAAAAATTTGAGAGAGACCTCTATACCCACTAATCTGAATGTGGACCAGTTTCAAGCTATGGTGACATACCTTTATGTTTCGTATAGCCTCACATTCACAGAAGCCGATGACGCATCTGTAACCTAGCCTCATAATGCACCTCTACATATTGAAGTCTTTATCTATAAAAATTGAATAAAATGAGTCTTTATAGATAGAGGAGCAAGTCTGAACATTTGTACATTGAATACTCTTAAGCAACTAGGATATTCTGAAAAGACTATGAATTCTACACATGCAATTACCATAAAAGCATATGATGACAAAGATTGTTCATCCAAGGGCACAGTCACCTTACCTCTTAGAATTGGGCCAGTCACAAAGGATGTGGGGTGTCAGGTCCTTGATTTAGAACTCACATACAATACACTCTTGGGATGTCCATGGATTCATGAAATGACAGTTGTTCCTTCAACATTTCATCGGTGTATAAAGTTTCCACATAATGGAGTTGAAGTGACCCTTAATGGTGATCTAAATCGATTCATATATTGCAACAACCTATGGTCAAAATAAAAAATAATAGTACCAATCAATAGAGAAGCAACTCCATCATCTGCATATATTGATCCAGAATCATTGAAAGCTTCTACATTAAAGTAAGAAGAGTTCAAAGGCAAGTTCAAGGTTAAAGAAATGGGATGGGGTGAGTATATATTTCATGTGGATCAACTCCCACTACCTTCTAAGACATTCAGTCAGTAGAAAAAAACCTACAAACAATTTGCAATGTGAAGGAATTGGGTGTGAACCACCTAGTGTTGTGGCTACTAAATCTGAATGCAAATCTCTTCTAGTGGTGCAAGCAACTCTTGATATCAATAGTCCTAAGAGTGGTTCCAACAAAGAATCTATTGAGTGTATCATCAACCCTCTTGTGAACTCACATAGCTTTACCATTTCATCTGTTCATTCCATTTCCACTCCTCTCCCAGACTTGGATCAACAAGAATTAGAAAAGACCTTACTCATTGGGGATGAAAAATCAAGCTTTGAAAAGAAAAATCTAAAAGTCAAAAATAAAGAGAAGTCCTTCAGTCCAAATCAAAATCAAAATCTATTGGACTCTAAAAAAATGAAAGTCAAGGATAAAAATCCTATGAAGAAAAAAGAACAAGAGTTGATCTCCCCTAATACCAAAATAACTGGGGGCAACAGTTCTAAAATTTCAAGTAAAAAAGAATACGTGTTGATCCTAAGTCTCCATCATGCCATCCTACTTTCACTTATTTTTGCAATAATAAGCCTCCATCACTCATCCACTTGTTCCACACATCCTTTCCCCTCTAGCGATACATCATGGACCTTTAATGGAGCTTCCCCGAGGGACTTTGTTATCAAGGATGCCCAAACTTCTTTAGGTGACATGCATATAGGCTTGTTTAGTCCACACACTAGTAATTCTATCTCAGTTCCCTTATCAGGAAGATAGTCACTCGAGCTACATATCATTTAGTCAAGGAATGACGACAAACTACTTTTAATCATCTTAAGGCTTATCAATAGAGAATGAGTCATAGCTACAATCACAAGGTAAAACCTCGCATATTTGAGGTGGGTGACTTAGTTCTTAGAGAAAATCCTAAAAATCAGCAAGATAGAGAGAAGAAAGGAAAATTTGAGCACAATTGGCTTGGTCCTTACGTCATCACAATAATCTATGGATCAGGTGCATACCAGCTCTCAACACCAGATGGAGAACCTTTGGAAGATCCTATCAAGAACATGCACCTTCGCAGGTTTTACACATATGAAGCAGTCACCGATGAGGAGGGACCTCAAAGAGATCAATCCAGACTGGTCAGCAAGAGTAAACACAACACAAAGATATGATGGAGGCAATGCAGAACAATTTTTTTATTTCATGAAACTTGATAACAACCAATCCGTAACAACCAGGTTACAACATAACCAACTCACAGGCTTGGTAGAACATACGGAATAGGTCACAACCGGTTCCTTGAATCTTAGGATCTATCTTCTACACATAGTCTAGCAACTTGATTCTCTGATTGATTACATTCTAATGTGCAATTACAATAATATATATCAATTGAAAGGATCCAGTTGGCCCAAAAGGGATCAAAAATCGAATAACAAGACCTAATGTGTAAAATAACAAGGTCGGCCTCTGCCAAGAGATTCCTTCAAAAAATCCAAAGGATGAAAGATAGATCATAGGAAAAGGTCGGCCACACACCAAGGAAAATCAGAATCAACACCCAAGGCTCCGCAAGCTTCAGAAGGGGTTCTATTAGATCACCAAAATAGGTCCAGGAAACCGCTAACAAGAACTATCAACCAGTAATAGGAAATCGTCAAGGAAACTGGTAGTAATATCTTGCCGAAAAATGACCCAAATGCGATGCGATTTGGAAACAAGAAAGATAATCAAGTCTTTATGTAGAATCCAACTCCACAGGATCCGGTGAGCCAAAACCAAGAGACACACAAAGAAAAGATGAAACCACAAACATAAAGAAAATGTTTTTGGTTGATGCAAGATTGCTATGAACTAGGGATGCTACTACATCAACATAGCTCTTCAGAATATCCTAATATCAAAAATACAAAAAAATCAGAAAAAAAAAAAAAAAACATTACTTGGTGAAAACCTGGCAAACAGGTGCCTTGTGACACACAAAAATAAAAAATAAAAATAAAAAAAAAGCAAAGAGAAGTAAATTCGTCCAACGATGAAAACCACTTCGGTGGTACCTTGGGCAAGTACCATGGTGAAAACCAGGTTACCGGCGCCACGTGTAGAGACATTGTTCCTCTCTCCTTCAAGATTCAATCTTATCCTTTCACTTTCAACAGACTCACAGTCTATCCACTCATAATAAATTTACCCATTTCCATCATGTCTTGTTATTGATCTACCTAAGATTGGCTAGTTATTCATAATAAACCTCTCTTTTCACCTCTTTCCTTCCACAATAAACTAGGTCCAATCTACAACTGGGACAAAAATCCTAAATATAGTGATGGAAGTGGTACCCTAAGCATCGCATGTTTTGTGGAGCATCGTCTTTTCGTTCCTCCTTCTTTTCACGCATAATCCACAATAAAAATTCATTTGCATTGCCATTCCATAGTAAAATCTAATCTTCTTCATAATAAAGTATCAGATTCATGGATTCAGTCAGTTTTAGATGAGACACAAGCCACAATGGGCTTTCAACAAATCAAATCTTTTAGCAGACTTTGGCAATAACATGGTTTTCAGCATGATCAGTCCTTTATCAGGATGACAACATTGTGACCAAATCAAACATGTGGCAAGAAACACAAATAACTTGAAGATTTCATTGTGTGTTGGTGTCAAGTCTTGGTTTTCTTTTGATGACATGTCTTTTAGCTTTTTCGGGATGTCTCTGACTAGAGATTATATCTCTAGGATGTCTTTGACTAGAAAGGTGAGGATGGAATATGATTTACCTACTATTGTTTTGTTGTCTGTGGATTGTCTCTTAGTAATGTTATGACTTGTCCAAGGATATGAGGACATTGCGAGTCTAGTGTAAACTGAGGCACTCCTTGTTTGTGACTGTCTAATCTCCATGCAAATGGGTACAATGACTTTCTGGGTCGAACCTATACGTATATTGTCATAACCTATTTGCCATTATAAAGCTCAATGATGATAAAGCACAAGAAGCTCTTTCAATTCCATAACTTCTACCTTCCATCCCCCTTTCTTGATTGAACTCCATTATTCTTCCTTGAGTTCGTGTAGCCTACTATCATATGAATGAGTATAATGACACACCAAAAATATATGCATTTCATGTAGTTTGCACCTGCATTATCACATGTTAGCATATCTCATTCATATATACATATAGATATCACAATTACATCACATCTTTCATATATCATTGGTTAGTATTTGTATTCTCATATATAAAACATAAAATGCCAAAATAATAACACATCATGCATCTCATCCTGTAAATAATCATATCATATCATTACCCTATACTCATCTGCATATAAAACCCAGAAAAAGAACAAAAATATATTGCATTTCATCATGTACATATTTGCATCCATATCATAAGCATCATAAAATCATCATAAAACACATAGAAGCATCACAATCTCATATGGCTACAAAATCATCCAAAGGTGTCTACATCATCATACAAAAACTGATACAAAATGGGATCCAAGAGAGCTATGATGAAGACCCTCCCTCAGAGCTAGCTAGCCTCGAAGGAATCTAAGCTCCTGAAGGACCAGCCCTTGGATCATCTCATCTTCCTCCTCTTGCAAACCCTGCAGGACCATCTTTTCACCAAAGTATTTAACAATTTTGTGTTTTCCCAAATCCTAGGCATATACATAATGTGTCTCAATCCCATCGCCTTGATCGCGGCAAGGTCCTCCGTAGTCAAATCTGTTCGTAATCGTCGTGTCACAGGGAATCTCTCTCTAGACTCAATCTGGGGTAAGTACTCATGCATCCAATCAAATCAATCATGTTAAATCCTAGTGGTACTCATGTTCATCACACAGTGCTACTTAATTTATCTTATCCTAGCCTAGTGGTACCTATGTCCATCACATGGTGCTACTCATTAGGCTCCATCCTAAAGTCTATGTTTATCACATTGCATTATATCCTATTGTGCTAAAGAACTCACCGAATTTTATCAATTTGAGAATTTATCCTACACTTAGCTTAGCAAACCTACCTGTTTTAGGGCACCTGTTGAGTGAATCCTCTTAGCAGCTTATCCAATTGGCAATGTATGTTTATCACAAAATTGTCAATTCTAGCCTTGTTTTCAATTGTCTTCCCTAGGGCACCTATTTGAGTGAATCCTCTTGACATCTTATCCAATTAATAGCAAATTTTCATCACCGAACTATCAATTTTGGCCTCTTAAGACATAGACACGATTATTTTGATTCCTCTTGAGTCAGTCTTTTCCTGCATGACCTTGTCAGTCTTTTCTAGCCTTTCTTTCTTATCGAGAGATTGTCTGTGATCTTTACAAACATTTTCATCCAATCTCTTGAGGGGGTATATCATTCCTATCTTGGGGCAACTTTGTATCATTTTTTCTTCTTTGAGCCAACACAACAAGCTACATTGTCTCAAAGAAGGGCAAAATGTAGACACCTAAAATTGTCCTGTCTGAGTAAATAAATATTTTATTGATTTAATTATTTTATCCCAAGTGTTCTATTAATTAAATAAATTCTTATTTATTTATATAATTCATTAATCCTCTTCTAAGCCTTTCCTCATTTAAATAAATACTTTTATTTATTTAAATTGTCCTTTTCTTAAATTAAATAAATATTTTATTTATTTAATTGATCTCACTTCCTTTATTAATTAAATAAATCTTTATTTATTTAATTAATTCATTAGCCTTTTCTACCCATGACACATGTCACTCATCTCTTAATTCTTCTCTTACCTACCCCCTTTATCATTTCATTATTTGTTCTACCTACCTTTTAATCCTAGCTGACCATTTATCTTTACACCTCTCAATCTTATCCCTTCATTTCTTACAATGTTCTCTATATAAGAGGATACTCTCCTTCATTATCAACCCTAATAATCTAATCACCTAATTGTCTAATCCACTAACGATGCAATCAATCCTTCTTGCAACAAAGCTATCAACCACATTTCCATTCTTTGTTGAGCTCTTGTCCACACATAAAATCTGAGAGCAAATATATCAAACAAGATCAATGGAGATTGAAACCCTACTTGAGATGTGAATGGTAATATTGTTTTATTTTGTTGATTTGCATGATCTTATGTATCTCTATTGGTATTGGTGAATGTTTCATTATAGGACTAAGATTGTTTGTGGTTGAATCTTTATGGTTTTACAATAGTTTATCATCACTTTTCACCATATACAACTATTATTGTACATGTAGTCTCCTTGCTCTCTTATTTCTCAGTTGGGTTTTAAATATTTTTTTTATTAATGAAAAATCTTCTTCCTCCTCTACATATGCTCTATTTCTCTTGTGTATAAAATTATTAAGCCAGAGTGGAAGAATTGGAGATGCAAGCTGTGAAGAATGTTGAGGAGGAGTAGTAGAATATTTAGTAGGAAAAAAAAATTGGATGAGAGTAATGAGTTGGTGAGTCATGTGGTCGAGATGGTGTAGTTGGGACCCATTGAGGAGATGATGGAGGTGAAGGATGCAAAGTGGAATTTGGTGACAACAGTGGAGATGGTGTAGCTAATATCCTTTGAGAAGATGATGCAGGTGAAGGATGAAAAGGTGAATTTGGGTACATTGCACTATGAGAAGTTTGTCTAGCAACTATTTTTCTTCTTATGAGACGGACATTATCTTCTTCACTATCACTCTCACTTGCTTGTATATGAATAATTTTTTCTTGATCTATTTTTATGTTTGTTGCACAAAACATATATTTACTTTTTCCTTCCACTTCTTGTATTCTTGGAGCTGAAGATACTCCCCATTCTAGATTTTGATGGTTTATCATAGGATAACGTAAAATCAACCACTCCATTGATTTTTCTACAACATTTATGGCTCTGCTATCTATTGATGGATCTTGTACAATAGACCAATCCATTCCATCTATTGGTTGTCATAAATCCTCTCTATGCTGTATTTTGGATTTAAAAGTTTTCCATCTTCCAAATCTTCTGGCATTGACCAAAATTGTTTTCTCTCGTCATGTTTACACTTAATCTACAAAAATATTTGATTCTTACTTCATTCTCATTGAAATAGTTGGCACAATGATCCTCAATGATAGGTTTATGTTTAAAATGTGCTCCTATTATTGGACCGATTCTCCCAATAGAATCAAATCTTGTTCTCACATATCCAAGTAAATCAATGGCTAGAGGAGCTATATCAAGTTTAGTTGTCTTTGTTGCTTGCATGTTTGGACAATAGTATGTACATCAACCTTGATGGGGAACATAAATGTTGGCTTATGATTGTTGGTAATCAACCTATAAATCTATGCCACATGTCTGCAAATCTCTAGCAATATTAATCTCTCTAAGGGGTACCTTGCTAGCTTGTAAGGTACTCTGTCGTATCCTTCAACTCTAATGTATGTGAATGATTTAAATTGCATATACCAATTCCCCCAATTGGCTAATTCAACTATTGCTTCTGAAGATAACCTTTTCCCCAAATCATTCTCAAGAGTCCTTATTATATATAAAATGAAAGCATTATTAACTATACAGTAGTTTTACTCACGTTATTTTAGCTCAAGTTGGGGATAATATTGATAAATTCTTGTATCTCCGAAGTAGACGTTGCCAGCTCTTTTCAAACTTGGAAAGTTGGCTTGGTAAGAAAATAAGTACACTAAATAAGAAGTCATAAAAAAATTCTTCCTCTCAACCAAATTCACTAATTGTTGATGCAAGTTATCACTAAGTATAGCTCCCCAACCAATCTTCTTCTTCTTTGCTATCTTCAAAATGTAATAACACATTCAAGGATAAAAGTTTTAGGCATTTGGGCTTCTATACACTCAATTGAGGAGTGTGATAAAATCCTTGACATCATCTTGGAATTCACTCCTATGTTGTACTTTTGCCATCTTCTGAGTTGATTTTCTAGGTACAAGAAGAAAATTATCATTGATGAAATTGTTAGCTTCTTTGTTTTTCTCTTCAAAGTAACTTATTGATTTATTCATATCAATTGCTTCATAATTACCATGTGGAGGGATGCAAATGACTCTTTCTATCATCTCTAGATTGATATCTAGTACTACTTCACCAGAGGATCCATATATCTTCCTTTCACCTTTGTCATAGTGATTTGCACAAGTTAAAACCAACTCAGGGGATTGTACAAAAAACTGAAAAGGCAACTGCTTCAACCAAGCCTGAATTGGATAAACGTTGGGTCACATTAGTTATGTTTCCTTCATTATGAACCCCCTCTAAAAAAATTGGGATGTCAACATGCCCTAAGTCTGTGTCTCCAATCTCATGATATGGTGATACAAATTTTAAAGGAATGTAACCCTTGAAAAGATATTTCATCTTCAGGAGGTCTTATTGCATAATTTATATTCCTTGTCTAATTATCAAAAAATAAATTAAAAAATTTCAATATATTTAGGACACAAAGTCTTAACATAAAGATTTCGAAAATTAAAATTTTCAATAACATCCATATGATTTATAAACATACTTTTCTAAATAGAATGACAAATAAATAAATTGATCATAAATAAAATTGAGGATTCAAGACCTGAATCCACCTTAATTACAATTCATAATAAATAGTTGTATAAAAGATAGCATTGTAGTAATTCTTATTCAAAATTTCTATCACTTTCAATGCACAAAATTTTATCTAGTTTAATGAAAAAGAAGATAAATTTAGCCCTATAACTAACTACATTTTTAACCTAACATGTAGCATGGGAAAGAGGGATAGAAAAATCTATGTACGTGAAGAGTTGTCCGATGCACCCATCAAGACAATCATGGTCTTTTTAATAATGAAAAAAACATACTTGAGTTGGGCCATCGGGATTCCTTCCACAAATGTTTTATGAGATGTGTGATTAAGATCTTTGTATCCAATTATTTAGTGCTCACCGTTAAGTACTCTGGATCGTAGTTTCAAAGTTCAATCTATATTCTCTTGCCACAACTATGTAGAAAGATCTTCCTCCCATAACCCCCAGATTTTCAGCTGTTGTATTTATTAGACTATAAAAGAGAAACAAATTTATAGATCTTTGTACACTCACTAAACTAATGGATTTTTAAACTATGAAAACAGATGGGAAAATAGAAGTTCAATGTCTTGAAAGGATTAGATTGCCTAATTTTCTTACCTTAAAAAATCAGACACGTTAACGTAGCAAACTGATCGAACCTTTTCTTGATAAGAATTGAGTATTGAAAATATCATATCGAGCTTTTAGAGTTTCAGATGATCTTCTAATTATTAGAGAAGAAACTAGTGGTATGACTTATCGAAAACAAAGACAATGAATTGAAGCACACCAATCTTGTCACAAGACCTTTTAGCTTCTCCCATGATCTTTTAGCTTCTACACATGAATGTATAAATATCTATGTACTGGTGTATTGGTAGAATAATTAATGAAGAGTTTTCCCTTCTTTCTTATGGATGTAGCCAGTTTTTGGTGAACCACATAAATAACTGTGTTATGAGTTTATTTTGTGTGTTTGTCTTAATTTATTTTCATTTGTTTTGTGTTTTTTTATATATTTTCTCTGCTTGTTTCTAATTAACAATCAATATCAGAGCTTTTGTGAAGTTATTGAGAAAAGATGGAAGAAGATGAAGTTGATTATGTCATTGACAAATTTATCAGCAATTTAGAGTTGGAGGGAAGTCAAGTTGTGCAAGTGAAAGCTGAAATAATCCACCATGTACATTGGTGGGATGGCTAGAAAAAAATAAGGTTCCAGCTGAAGGGGAGAAGGATGTTGGATATGTTTCCTTCTTGAGTCTTGAAGCATATATCAATAGTTTTGGCCGAGAAATGGATGTTGTCCCTGTGGTGAAGGGGGATTTTGATGGCTCGCAATCAGAAGAAAAAGTTGTTGAAGAAGTAGAAGAGTTTGAAGAAGTTGAGGCAAGTGAAGATGAAATTGAGGAAGATGGGACCAAGAATTGGGAGGATTACCAGAACAACCAAACTTTGAGGCTAAAAGAGGAGAACCTATGGCTCACAGAGAGAATATATTTTTTGGAAGATGAAATAGAAGCTTTGTGTTGTTCTATGCTCGAAGAAGTAAAGATAGCAAAGCCAAAGTATGAAGTTTTCATGATGGTTGACTCTGTTGCAAAAGTTCAAGGGGTGCCTTCACAAGAAGAGGAATCACATAATGACTTGGATGAAATTGTAGAGGCTTAGAGGAATGAAAAACCCTCCAAGATGAAGATTGCAAAGGAGAAAATCGAGAAGAAGATGGGGCCTTTGGATGATTTGTGGAGAAGAGCAGAGACATGCTTGCGACAAATTATTTGGTCGAATTGGTGATACTGTTGGGGGTAAATGCCTTGAATATGGCGATCAAGTTGATGTTGAAATATGTGTTGGCTGATGGTATGATGAAAGAATAAGTATCTGGTCAACTACTGAGAGGTGGGGTTGAATCAATAGATAGAAAAACTAATATAAATTTCACCAATCAATCTCTCAAAGTAAACTTAGAATAATAACTCTGTCAAGATAAAAACTCATAAGATAAACCAGTTGACTGTTACAACAAATTAACAGTAAACAACTTCTTCATTTCTCAATGCTTCTGGTTATCATGACTTATCAAAATAGTTAAGTAGTTAAGTAAATCAACCATGAAAACATAACCACAAAAACATTCACCACTTGACACAAATATTTTTGACGTGGAAACCCAAATAGGTAAAAACCATGGTGAGATGAGACTCACAAGATAACTATCTGAACTCTTCTGAAGTTCACCTTGTCAGGAGCCTAGCCTGTTAAAGCTTTACAAAAAGTCCTGTTAAGAACTGATCCTGTTAGGAATCACCCAGTTAAGGGATTGAATACAAATGCCTTGTTAGAAGCAATACCTTGTAAGGAGTAACCTCGGTAGAGGATTTGAAAATCCAATCTAATGGACCACCTTGTTAGAGGATTTGAATAGTACCAAGCTTGTTAGAGCTTACCCAGCTAGGGGATTTCAATTATGCTGTAATTGTTAGAAAACAACAAGAGTTTGCTAATCTACCTGAATAGAACCATACTTGCTTGATCATATCCATTCCATTCTCCTATCTACCTTTACTCAAACTGCAGATACATCATCCGGTTTGACAACCACACACTCAACCGAACTGTGTATATCTCTTTGCCAACTCTCTAAAACTAAACAACTTCATCAACCTTAAATACAAATCAATCAAGTGGGTAACA
This sequence comes from Cryptomeria japonica, assembly GCF_030272615.1. Lineage (NCBI taxonomy): Eukaryota > Viridiplantae > Streptophyta > Pinopsida > Cupressales > Cupressaceae > Cryptomeria > Cryptomeria japonica. The sequence goes on along the minus strand of NC_081414.1, from coordinate 86,280,312 downwards.
CAACAAAAACCTAACTCTCATCGAGATTACAAACAAATTCGGTTCAAGTATGAACATTGGATTACATAGAAATCTCTGCACATCAATAAAAAAAACCTTGATCGCTCCTTGATGACTGCTTCATTAAACTTAGTAACTCATCACGTGCTTTGCATTAGATGCAATACATTTTCTCATTCCCTAGATAAAAACCGTTACAACAACTCGCCAAAATCTCTTGGAATTGTCTTCATACAATGATCATGTGTGTCATCATCATTACCGCTTATCATTAGATCATAAACCAATATAACCAATTCACCAAACTTAATCGGTTAGGGTTTATCAAAAAACAACAGGTAGGGTTTACCGGTTACAACAATAGATAAGGTTTACACCATTACACCGGTTACCGGTTCTCCTCACAAATTCTTCCTACCAAATATAATAACAATATTACAACAATATCAACAATATAATTACCAGTTTAATTGACATCAATGACAACATAGCATATCATTAATGCAATCTTCATGCAAATGCCAACAATCTCCCCCTTTGGCATTGATGGCAATACAAATATCAATACCATTGATTGTTGCATGATTGTGAATAGGAATCTTGGTTTGCATTACCAAGTATTCACATGCTCTCTATGTCTTCAGCTTGTCACTGGTTCTCCTTCCCATAATCACATAATTCTTCTCCCCCTTTGACAACAATGCCAAATTGAAAGTAAAACATGTAATGTCAAATTTCATTGTGCATCATCAACATTCTGCAACTTGATGCTCCCCCTATGGAATACATTCACTTCTACACCAATCCTTCTGTAAAATTCTGCAAGTAGCTCCGGGACTGATGTAATCTACATCATACTTAACTGACTTCATGAAGAGGGACAACCCCTAACTGACTTGTAAGATACTCAAAAGTAGTCTTAGGCAAAGGTTTAGTAAAAATATCTGCAAGTTGCTCCTTGGTAGAAACATGCTCTAAGATAACGTCTTTACTTTGAACTTTTTCCCTCAAGAATTGATACTTCAATTCAATATGCTTGGTTCGTGTGTGCAAAATAGGGTTCTTGGAAATATTTATGGCACTTGTATTATCACATAAAATCTTTATAGGTTCTGAAATCTTCATCTTAAAACCTTCCAAAATTTTCCTCATCCATATAACCTGTGTGCAATTCATGTAAGCTACAACATACTCAACTTTAGGAGTAGATTGTGAAGTACAACTCTTCTTCTTACTACTCCATGAAACATGTCTTTCTCCAAGAAAAATCACTCCACCTATTGTGCTTTTCCAGTTATCAACATTTCCTGCCCAATCTGCATCTGTGTACACCTTCAAGTCAGAATTTCCTCCATATGGATACCATAACCCATAATCAACTATACCTTTCAAGTGTCTAAAAATTCTTTTGGTTTCTATCAGATGTGTTTCCTTAGGATTCTTTTGGAATCTAGAAACTATGCCAACTGCATGAGCTATGTCTAGTCTACTGTGAACAACATACTGCAATTTTCCAATCATTGACCTGTATTCCTTCTCATCAACAAATTTGGACTCATCTTCCTTAGACAACTTACAACCTATAACCATAGGTGTCCGAACTGGTTTACAGTCACTCATGCCAAATGTCTTCAAGACCTCTTTCACATACCTAGACTGTGTGACAAAAATACCATTCTTCATTAGCTGTATTTGCAAGCCTATGAAATATTTTATTTCCCCCACTAAAGACATTTCAAACTCATTTTTCATTTCATCTGCAAAACTGTTGCTCATGTCATCATTACCTCCAAATATGATATCATCAACAAATACTTCACTGACTAGTATTTTATCTCCTCCAGATTTGAGATATATGTTACTATCATCACTGGTTCTTAGAAAGCCTATCTTCATCAGATGTGTATGAATCCTTTCATACCATGCTCTAGGTGCCTGCTTCAATCCATATAAAGCTTTATGCAATCTGCATACCATGTCTTTCTTATCAGTCAGAGCATAAGCATCTGGCTGCTCAATGTATACTTCTATGAGGACCAACCCTATTAGGAGCTACCCAAGTTACTGGTATTTGCAAACACAAGTTAATGTGTCACCTGGTTAGAGGATTTAATGATCAGACCTATTAGGATCTAACTGCACCCTATTAGGAGTGGCCTTGTAAGAGGATTTTCTTGTTGCAATAGTTAGGGAGACAACAAGTACAAATTATCTCAGTATAACACCTTCAGTGTCTGATAAGATCCACTTCAAAAAATTACAACATCATATAGAATTCATCTCTCAACTCCTCTGATTATCGCACCATTAGAAATACAAAATTCTCTAATGATCTCTCTCACTTTCAAGCTCATACATATATATCCTTTCATACCTCATCACATTTAAAATCATCACAAAGTCAGATAGAACCTTGTTACAATTCCCTAGGTTCAATGCATCTAGACAATCTTGCATTGTATGCTTTAGTTATGTCGGCCACCGACATAACAAATCCAATTTTGTGTCGTTTTACCAATCTGAGTGATTTTCATCACTATTGGTTAAGTCTTCATCAATTAGTTTATCCAGTCAAATAAATCTTGTTCACTTGGTTGACTTTGTACATGCGGTCACGAACATATCTTCATTTGATAGTATTCAATGCTGCTGCAAAACCACAACATCTCAATCTTCATGATTTTTAACTTACTGGTTGTCAGAATGTAACACTATCAGTCTTTTACTAGTTGAAGTCCTAATAGTCAGTTCTGATTAAAACTATCTTTGCTAACCGGTTAAGCCTTGCCGGTTGCACTGTAGGACTTAGATGAGTTAAATAAACATAGTTGCCATCAATGACAACATACAAAATAGTCATCATACATAAATATAATCTCTATGCACAACATACATAAACTGGTTGCATCAAGCAAACACACATTACCAGTTTAGTTCAAATGATCAAATGCCAACAATCTCCCCCTTTGGCATTGATGGCAACACTTAGGAAAATTTTGTCAACCAAGTGTGCAAAACAAAAATTGACTTGATGACATATACTCCCCCTTAGAAATTGCATCCTGTTCAAAAAGAAAATCATTACTCCCCCTTAATAGTACATACAAAATTTTGACTGGACTCTTAACTATTACTCCCCTTTGACAACAATGCCAAATAAAGAAGTAAATTACATACATTACATCAAAATTTGTCATCAAAAGTGCATATACATGTAGAGAAAAAAATTTTAAGGTCTTTACAATGCAATTCTTAAGAAAACATCACTGAAATGAAACTTCAACTGTTTTAGATCATTGTCCCAAATTTCTAACAGTGTATCAGTAATCTCAACATGTGTCATTATTTGTGCTGCGAAATCCTCCATAGCATCAACTATACTAATCTTTGGAGTAGCCAAAATTTCCTCTGACTCTGTGAATGCTCTTTGAAGAATATCTACTTTTGGAAGTAGTTGAGTCTAGAATTCTTTCAAGTGATCTGGCTCGTTTTACTTGCTCATGTTTATATAGTTCTAACTGGTGTTGTAAATCAACAAACTTTCGACCAAAAGTGATTACCGAGTCTTGTACCGGTATGAATGTTTCACTTAACTTTTGTATCTCCTTCTCAGTATCATCTCTCTTCTTTCTCAAGTCAGCACAAAATAGTGAAAATTGGGAGATAATAGCCAAAATCTTACAAGCGGTTTCCAATCCGGTCTTCAACAAGTCTTTATTGACCGTTAGGGCTACTTTGCCTTTATCTATTTCAACCATTAACCCTTCTCCCATTTTCTTCTTGTAATGTATGTATCTTCTTCAAGGGTTTTAAGTTGTTCATCGACATCAACAACTAATTTTCCAAGTTTGTCAATAGGGGTAGCCAAATGTTCTATATCAGTCTCTGGTATGAGACTTGACAAAATATCAACAACAAACCTTATAGTCTCTGCTTCTCTTTGTTGTCCCTTAAAAAATTTCTTTTGTGCACGGGATTGTATTGTAGTAGCAATCTCCATTAACTTTAAAGAACTCAAATTGTCCATATTAATAGGACCTTCAATGCTCACAGATTCATCATCATCATTATCAACTATTGTTTTGTTCAGTTTGGATTCAGGAGGTACCTTAGGAGTTGTCTTTATTTCTTCTATTCTCCTCTCCTCTTCTACCTTCTTTATTTTCTTTTCTTCCTCCTTATCTTTTTTTGTCTTCTCTTCATTAGTTGTGTCCTTGACCGGTTGCGGATTTTCAACAATTTGTTCTTTCACCGGTGCTTCCTCTTCCTTATCAACTTTATCCTTCTTATTATCTATAGTAGCAACATTTACATTTGCATCTACACTTACATTGACTAGTGTAGTCTGAGTCTCTATTGATTGTGCATTCACCAATTGCTCAGTTGAGCACTAGTCTTTTGCTTTATTTTCATCTTTATTTTCTTCCTATTCCTGCTGAGTTTCAAACATCTGTACATCAACTTCAAAAACATGTATATTGTTAGCAGTGTTAGAAACATTATCAGCATCACTGGTATCATCATTTGTTATATCTACTGGTTTAGTATCAATCGAATCATCTTTCATATACTTGTTGTCTAGTTCATAATATGTGATCTTTACACCTTCAAGAAGTTCTTCTGATTTTGGCTTTACAAGGGTATCGTCCTCAATTTATTAATCTTTTTACTCTTCTTCATCAGGAATGAGACCTAAAGCCTTTTTCATCAAAATATCAATCTCCTTTTGAACTGATTTGGTCTCTCCAACAAGCATTCTTGTTAATATTTTCTTTGATCTGAACAATGCTTTTGTATTAACCTTTATCTGTTCAATTTCCTCTTTAGTTGCTTCCGGCTGCAAGTGTTTAAGTGTATAATCAATAAATTCTTTATCCAGGCTAATTGCCCCTTGCCACCTTGCATCAATCAAATTATATAAAGAGTCTAGAATTTGCCCTTGTAATTCAATGAGAGCTCTACTAAACTTGTTCATACTAAATATAACTGCATCTTCAATTTCTCTTTGTTGGCTTTTAGACAAATGAGTAAACAATATGTTCAAACATTTGTATATCCCATACTCCTTAATTATTTGAACCATTCTACTAAAAGAATCTTCAAGTGTCAATAGTTTCTTAGATGCTTTACCTTTACTAGTAATCTTCTGCTTCTTAGAACTTTCCCTTAGTTCTCTCTTATCTTCTTCTGATTTTGTCTCCTCTACATCTGTCACCGGTTTATGAGACTTTTCCTTCTTTCTTTTACCGGTTTAGGAAGGCACAACAAGAGGTTCAACAGGTTTATCTTTCCTTCAAAATTGTATTTTAGAGGGTTTACCTCTCTGGGATTCAACAGGCTTTACGTTTGTTTCTTCTACCTTCTTCTTTTCTAATGCTTTGGCTTCTCTTGTCTTACCAATGGAGGTACCGATTGGTACACTAGAAGTTCCACCTTGCTTGGCCTCATGTTTGGCTCTTGTGTCTGTTATATGTTCCTTAGTGAATCTGGCCTATTTAGCAAAGGCCTCCACCTCTTTTCTTACTTTCTTTGCTATTACTGGTCACTGCAATTCAAAATGTACTAGAAGTAGTTTCTCCTTATAGGTTCCAAACCTTTCAGCGGTGGTATCAACCAGTTGATCTAGCAAATGATCAACATAAGAAATTAGTAGATCTTTGTCTAGTTCATATCCCATGGGCATTACCCATGTAGTCCTGGGAATCACAACCTCCATCATGCATGTATCCATGTCTACCATAAAACAAATGGAATTCTCATACCATTTGACTATGATATTTCTTGAAATATCCCCATGAAACATCGTCAAACTTGTCTCTCAATATCCCAATACTGTTCTTCATCTGTAGTAGGGAAGAGGAATCAGTTATCCACTGAACATCTCCAATACCAGGGAAAAAGTTTTGAAAATAGAAAAACAATCCCAAAATTAGTTGTCCAAATTTAAATTTTAGCTTCTTGTCCTTCTTCACAGGTTCCAGATTTGCCATTAATTGGCTCCTTAATGCTTCTGCAAGATCATAGTCCACATTCTCTACCATTCAGTATGCAGTGTGTATTGTTGTTGCCGATATAATATTCATTCTACTTGAATAGAAGATTCTATAACCAATTACCATTGATAAAAATTTAACAATAGGATCACTAATATCATTCACAGTCATGGCTCTTCTATCCTATCTAGATCCTGTTAGCTTCTCAACATCATTTTTAGGTACTGACCTCACCAATGGTACTTCACCAGTTGAGTAGAATCCAATTACTGCATGGATATATTCCTTTGTTATCTTATGAGGTCTATCCAGCCACATGAACTAATCATGAATCCAGCTTCAAACAAATCTTACCAACCCTTCATCAAAATCATCAATTAAATTGATCGCATGATGAAACCCTTTGTCAGGAATGCTTCTAAAATGTTCTTTCAGTATCCCTTTCTCATCACACAAACATTTGTACTAATTAAAAATAGCAATCACACCCATGTCCTCAAGTTTGGAATGATAAAAGGATCTTACATCTTCTACATGTAAAACTCCATTCGGTACACCGAATAGGGCACCGATAGGGTTTGTTTCCTCATACTTATATGGATGTCTTTTAAATTATGGTCTTGTCATCTCAGTCACATCAACAAGGTGAGGTGTATCCATTTCAAATATGCAAATCACCAAGCAAAGAATAATATTTCTCAGATAAATACCTTTTCTCTTGGGTACTAGGGTTTCCAACCATAAAAAACTTTCAATACTCGATCACTGATTCAAACTTCACTCCAATCACTTCAGATTGCCTGTAAATAGTTTGAATATTGCTAGCACAAACTTTTCTCTGTTCTTCTCACTCGCCAAATGTACTCAAGATTGCAAAGTGACAAATGAAATTCAAAATGTTCCTTTTATTTGCACTTTCTCTACCGCAATAAATGCATTTATCGACAAAACCCTAAAACACTTTAAAATACTCTAAAGCAAATTATCGGTAGCAAAACTCAATGATATTTACTGGTTATGATCCAAAAACACATCAAAACATAAAAATGCATCAGAATATGCAGATTTAGCTTTTAATACTTCATCCAGGGGTTCAACTCAAGATTTGACAATAAGCTCACCCAAAGTTGTAGAAACAACGTATTTTTTTGGTGATGGATTCTTCACATTAGGTGAAGAATCTGATTCCTTAGATGGTTTATCATCACTCTTCTTCTTCCGGGTTCTATTCATCTCAGCTCTAGTTTCTTCAATATCAACTTTTTGCTTTCCTTTCCGGTCTGTAGGATGATTCACTAGTTGGTTCTTCTGTGTTCTGCAAAACTTGGCAATGTGTCTTGGTTTGTTTCAATGATAACATGTCATTCCAGATCCTCTCCAAGGTCCTACATTTCCTCTACCTGTTCATCTTCTACAATTCATTGCCACATGTCCAAAATTGTTGCAGATTGAACAAATCACATTGACTCTCTTCTCCATCTCATAAGGACTAGACCGGTTAACACAGGGTCTTTGCCAATTTGTGTTTCTCTGGTCATTGAAATTCATTCTCTAATCACCAACAGATCTTGGCTTCATATGAGGTGTTGGATAATTAGCTCCATACATGCATTCAATAGATCTATGCCCATACATGTTGCATGTATAACAGTAACCTTCAAATTTTCTAGGCACATATCTAATATTAGGTCTATAACCAGTATTAGCATCAGACCTACTTCTAAAAACATTAGCAGTATGTCTTGTTTTATAACAATTAAAACAAACAGGTTTGTAAGCTTTCTTACCGGTAGGCTTCTGAGCCTTACGAGTTGTTCTACCTTCATGCATGTTTCTCTTGGTACCGGAATGTTCTCCCTTCTCAGACGTATTGTATCTTAACCCAGATGTATCACCTTTCATCCTCTAAGATTGGATTTGTTGATCTAGCATAGAGGAACTCTTATTGAATTTATCAAGCTTCTCATGAGGCTCTCTCTAAGAGACATTTCCATTTCAAGATTTGACTACAATGCTTCTTTTTCTTCTTTTTCCTCATGCCAATGTTCATACAAAGTTGCATTCTCCTGGTTAATATTAAAGATTTCATGCTCTTTATCTTGGATCTGATCCTCTGCCTTTCTTCTAGCTTCAAGTTCCTCACTCATCCAAATTGTAAGTTATTCCAGCTCTCTTCTCAGATTAGTCTTCGCACCATTCAACTTCTCCACTTCTTCATCTAGTACATCAATGTTTGCCTCATCTAAAGAATATACCTGTCAGATATCTCCAACAATTGTTTGGTTGATTCTTGATATTTAGCTAGTGATGTCTTGTACTTGCCTCTTAGGGTTTCTAGTTCTTCCTTGGTTTTAGCAAGTTCCTTAGCTATTTCTTTGTAACTCATTCCTTCACCCATGTTTGCCTTAGGATTAGAGATCCCTTCCAAGTAGTTAAGCCTTAAGGAAGTTAGGCTCTGATACCAATTGATGAGCTTATAAGGCACTAAGAGGGGGGTTGAATCACTGATAGTAAAAATAATACAAATCTAATTATCAATTTCACCAACTTAAAACTCAATAGGCATGTAAGAAATAACACCAAGTATGCAATCACCACATAAAGCATAAACCACATGACACAATATTTTATACATGGAAAACCCAAATGGGAAAAACCACGATGGGAGTTAGTACCCATAAGATCCACTATCTGTAGTTTAGAGATCTGACCAGTTAAGGTCTACAACACCCGATTAGGGGCACACCCTATGAGAAGTGTCTAAGCCCAGTTAAGAGCTTTACAAAAAGGCCTGTGAGGACCATCCCTATTAGGAGCTACCCAAGTTACTGGGATTTGCAAACACAAGTTAATGTGTCACTTGGCTAGAAGGTTTAATTATTAGACCTGTTGGGATCCGACTGCGCCCTATTAGGAGTGACCTTATAAGAGGATTTTCTTGCTGCAACTATTAGGGAGACAACAAGTACAAATGATCTCAGTATAACACCTTTAGTGTATGATAAGATCCGCTTCAAAACATTACATCACATAGAATTCATCTCTCAACTCCTCTGATCATTGCACTATCAGAAATACAAAATTCACTCATGATCTCTCTCACTTTCAAGCTCATACATATATATCCTTTCATACCTCATCACACATTTAAAATCATCATAAGGTCGGCTAGAACCTTGTTACAATTCCCTAGGTTCAATGCATCTAGACAATCTTGCATTGTACGCTTTAGTTATGTCAGTCACCGACATAACAAATCCAATTTTCTATCGTTTTACCGATCTAAGTGATTTTCATCACTACTGGTTAAGTCTTTATCAACTAATCTATTCATTCAAACAAATCTCGTTCAACTGATCGACTCTGTACATGCGGTCACGAACATATCTTCATCTGACAGTCTTCAATACTACTGCAAAACCACATCATCTCAATCTTCATGATTTTCATGTACTGGTTGTCGGAATGTAACATTGTCAGTCTTTTACCGTTTGAAGTCCTAATTACCAGTTCTGATAAAAACTGTCTTTGCTAACCGATTAAGCCTTGTCAGTTGCACTGGAGGACTTAGAAGAAATAAAGAAACATAGTTGCCATCAATGACAAAATACAAAATAGTCATCATACATAAATCTAATCTCTATACACAACATACATAAACAAGTTGCATCAAGCAAACACACATTACCGGTTTAGTTCAAATGATCAAATGCCAACAGTTTTGTGTCATGGTATGTAGAATTGGTGGGTTGTATTTCAACCTTAAGCATCATGAATTAAGATTTAACACAAAACCTCTTTTCAATTTAAATAAGTGTCGTCACTAGATACATGTGTATAAATATGAGCATTCCATACATATGATTTTGAAGGAAAAATTTCACCAAGCAGACTGTTGAATTGTTAGTGTGTAAAGCTAGTGCCACTAATTACTGAATAAAGGAAAAAACTATATTATCCACATGTTTTTTAATTGGTTCTTCTTTTCTATAGAGAGGTAAGATTGCAAAGTCCTCTAATCATGTTGAGGATAGAAGACTTTGAAATAAATTTGGTATTTTTATGAAATAATTTTGGTATGTTTATCATTTGTGGGTAGCAAAAATAAACTCGTTAAATAAGACATAAAAACATTTATATGAGCATAATATATCAGAGATAAACATAGTTTTGACCTGTAACAAAATGGGGTGAACATATTAATTTTTACAAAATTTTATTAATAGAAATCATAGTAATGAATCTTGAAAACTAAATAACATCCATATCCATGTATTCAATAGATTTTTACTTTATTTCAAGATATGTGCAAATGGGCTTAAGCTAGAATTGGGTTCATGTGTAGCCACGTATCCATCCGATGCATACTTTTTTGTAATTTTTTTCTATTTTATGGAGATAATATATGCCTTGAGATTGATGATTGAGAAAATAAGTTGGTTATGAATTTATCATATATGCCCCCTTGAATCAGTTTTTTTTCTTCAAATTCAATTGGAGAATTTCGTATGCACTTGGTTTAGTCTTTTTGAAGATACTTGGATCCCACATCAATCTTAGAAATACTTTGAATTTGTATAATGATGCAATGTATTTCATTAACTACGTATGTGTTGGTAAGTCTTGCCAATGTGGTTTGTCAACAACCTTATCTCGCTCATCTTCAAACAACTTTACTTGACTATCCATATTTCCCTGCAAAGGTTCTAAATCATACCCAACTTTACCGAATGGTCTATCTTTGCAACTTCTTTCTTGAAGGTTACTTTTTTATAAAGAACCATTTCACCATTTAATTTCTTGTGTTTTTTCCAAAATGGCACTTGCAAGAACATCTATTTCCTTTTTCAATGTTACGACGACTCCAAACCCCATGTGTTTTTTCCAAAACGGCACCAGCCTACGTTGAAATCCCTAGTGCCTTCCACATGCCATAGCTATTCCATTGCACTACTTTTGATATTATCACTATTTGAAGTAGGAGATGATGATGTACCAATAAAGGATGATATGAGGATATTGATGGACTGTTGGTGATGATATAACTATGATATGATGCTTTATGATCAGTTATTTGTGTTGTCATTCATGGTAACCATATTTTTTTTATGTTTGGTATATCATCAAAGTTATCTAAGTTTAGCCTAATCGGTAATGAATTGAGTTGGACAAAAAAAATGCTACGTAGCAGTCAACCGGTAAGAAGGAACAAAGGAGATGGTTGTGGTAGAGATCCATGTTGAGTTAGGCATTGCAGTTTGGAATGTATGCTTATGACATTATAATGAGTCTATGAATGGAACCACATCATGTTTGGAGAACTGGAAGACATGTTTGTAATTGACTGTTGTATATTCAGTGCAAGGTTTGAGAACCGGTAACAAGATCTTTAACCGGTAATGTTTTATGGTTTGGTGGTAAATCTTATCATGTTCATTACTTAGTAATGATGTGTCAAAACCCATGTGTGATGATAAGATTGCATTTAAGCGTGATCAAGGAGCAAATTTCTTGGGAAACAATGAAGTGCTTAGCAAAATATGATAAGGGTTTGACAACTTATCAGATCGATGTGCAGTGATGTGTTATGATCATGCAACGATTGTAATTGTCTTGAAATTTGTTGTAATGATCTGATATGATCTATGATGTAAATTCAATGTATTTTGAATGTTTTTAGGGTTATGTAACTATCCTAGTTTAAAAGTGTACTTAGGTCAAGTTTGAGAAGAGATTTTGTGTCCGTGATTAGAGAAGGAGAGTGCATTGAACCAGATTGAGATGTATGCATGCATGAAGCAGATTGTAGCTAAAATAGATCTCTACTAGCAAGCAGAGAGTGTATTGATCAGATCATTTATCTATTGTTCCCTAACAGTTGCAACAGTATTAAAATCCCTTAACTGGGTAGGTCCTAAAAGGCCTAATATTGTAAATCCCTTCATCGGGTGGCTCATTAATTTGGGATTAAATCCTTTAGCAAGGTTACTCCTAACAAGGTATAACTCCTAACAGGGCTGAGGTTAAAATCCCTTCACCGGGTGACTCCTAACAGGGTCCTCTATTAAGAAGGCATTATTGTAAATCTCCTAATCGAACGAGGCCTTTAATATAGCGCATTCTGAAAGAGTTAACCAATTCTCACCACGATTTTTCCCATTTGGGTTTCCACGTGAAAAATCTATGTGTTCATATGGTGGTTGATTTGTTTATGTGTGGATTTGATATCATTATAATGCTTACATGTTCTAATTAATTAAAAAAATAGGTTTTCAGGACCTGAAACCTTTACAACAGAGATAGAGATGAGGCACCAAGAAGATCAGTGCTTAAAGTCTGCTTACAAAAAGACTAGCCAAAAGGCCAGTGATCCGAAAGGATAGCAAAACAACAAAAAATAGCAAAGAAATAGAGGAGGCGCTACACAGTAATTTTCTTCAAAAGGTCCTCCGCCTTTATCACCAGCTCGTCGTAGGTGGCCCCGACAATTTTCAGGTCTTCCAGATCCTTGTTCGGTTTCTTTCCCTCTTTTTGCCTCTAGTGCAGGTTCTGGGACCTTGAGCTTCCCCTGTTCCTTCAGCTTCCAGGTCTATGTACTGGATTTCCTTTTCATCATCCAGTTTGTTGATGAGAGTGTGGGTGTTGTTAGCTGAGATCTTCAGGATGCTAAGGCTCTATTCAACAATATTCTTCAGACACTTCTCAATTTTACCAATTTTGCTAACAGTGTCCGAGAGAGTTTTGTCGCTAGTGTCAGCAAGGCTTTTCCTTTCCAGCAAATCCTTCTCAATTTTTTCAAACTTGGGGTTGAAAGCATCTCTTATGTTTTCAGCTTTGGCAATGGTGTTTTTCAGGTCCTCTATGTAGTCGGCCATAGTATTCCCTTCCCGAGTATTAATGGTTTCCAGAATCAAGACTCTGTTGTAGAGTTTTTTGTTTGCATCCACAGCTTTCTTGTAACCATTAATAAGCCACTCCATAGTTTCCATGAAACCATACAAACCCTCAGGAGGAGGGCCAAAGGGGGGGCAGCTTTTCCAGGGGTAACCTGTTCCTCTTTAGGGGTGTGGTGGGCGGAAATTGTGTCGACAACCCTAAGAGTCTCTTCCATGGTCTCCTTTTCCAGATTCTGATCAGCTTCCAGGGCCCTTACCTGCTTGTGGATTTCTGGTTCCTTACCAGTCTCCTCTTTCTTCTTGTGCTTTTTCCTAGTCTGGGTATGATCTTTTATTTTCTTCTTCAGCATCCCTTGAGGGTTCTCCTTCTCAGAATCATCCGAGTCCTCCTCTTCCAAAGAGATGTTGATCAAGGGTCTGCTTTTAGGATTTTTTCCCTTAGAGGATGAGGGTCTTGTTTTGCTGTATTTTCTCTTCTTCCCACTTTCATACTCTGAGACATCCATGCTATCCTCAGTGTTAGTTGAAGGGTTGCTATCAGACTCCTCCTCCTCAGAGAAGGCATAATCAAACCCCTCATCCTCAGAATCCACAGAGGGCTGCATCCAAGCAATTTGGTTGGCCTTTAGATGGTCATAAATTAGGACCATTAGGCCTTTATGCATAGCAGATTCACCCAGAGGGTTCTCTTTGTAGGCCTTAAGGGATGTATTCATCAAACAAAGAAGGAAATAAGGGAAATTAACCTTATCATTATGCCTAAAGTGATTCAACAGAACAAAGTGATAACCATAAACTTTCATGAACCTACCATCTAGAGTGATATAACGCATTAAAACAAAGAGGACCTCCCGCCAAGGTTTGGCAAAAGCCCTAGGCGGGTAGTAGGTTTTGCTCAACTTTACCAGTCATTTTTTCTCTTTCTCAGGTTTTGGGTACCTTTCAATAGCTTCCCGGCTGACCTTCCTATCTTTGTAGAAGTTGCATCCTTCTCTTATGAGGCCCGTGGCTTGAGCAATTAAATCTTCATCAATTTCGACCATTTGATCGCCCATTTTCAGCCTGCCCTTCTCCGAGTTCTTGCAGAAAAGACTGGTAACCATACCATCTCGACCATGCAGTCTCTCCATGAAATTCGAGAGACCACCCTTCTTCAAGATACCCCAAACCTCTCCCTTCTATTTCCATTCTTTACAGCTACTTGGTTCATATCGCCTCCTGTTACCACCCATGTTGTCGCTGCTCATAGCCAAATTTTGAAACTTGCAGAGCAAATTAACTAGAGAGCTTTTCGAAACTACAAAAGTTACCCAGAAAGCGTGAGAGTTAATGGCATTGATATTATAATGAATGAGTTTCTCATTATTATAATAACTCAAAGTACTCACATTAGTTGTTTTCACAATTATCTTGTTCATCAAGAATCTTTGGAGTACTTCTATATCGTTCATTACTAATGATTTGCCTGACATCTTCAGGGAGTCCTCGTTCACCCATCCACGTGGTCATTTCCTCTCTTTTAACCTCCACATTGGCAGCCCAGTCAGTAGAGCCATTGACCTCCTAGTAGATGTGGGAAATATAGTATTTTTTAAAGGTGCTAATAAGGTCAATTGCAGAGGTGATTATGTTGTGAATCGACCACGAAGGTTTTGAAATCCCCTTAAGACAATTTATAATATTATTTGAATCCCCTTCAATCCATAGGTAGAGGCAATTCCATTTTTTGGCTAGGAGAATGCCTTGAAGAGCTGCCATTGCTTCAACTTTATGGTTAGTTTGGGTTCTAATAGGGACAACAACCATTTCCTTGCAAATTCCTCTATCATCTCTTAGAATAGCTCCACAACCTGAAGGACCTAGGTTACCTTTGGCAGCACCATCAAAATTAACTTTGAACCAGCCATGAGGGGGGGTTTGCCATTTAGCTACAAGCCTTTTATTGTGGTTGAGGTTAGGACCATCAATGATCTTCATATTCCATACCCTTAAGATATTTGATTCCAGTGAGTTGTTCGAGTAACAAGGACCCTCAATGATCCCTATATTTTCCTAAATTGACCATTGAATTTTTTGGAACACAATATCTTGATTGAGGGAGACATCCTTGAAGATTCGGTTATTTCTTTCTTTCCATAGTCCCCATAGGATGTGATGAAGAGAGAGCTGCCACAAAGATCTCAAAAAAGAGTTAGTCCATTTAATATTCCAGGAGGAGAACAGATCACTGATGTTATTAGGAAACACCCAGGCAGTAGTAAAACTCTTAAGAAAACTTTCCCAAACTAAGGCTGAGAAGGAATAGTGGAGAGCAAGGTCATCCATAGACTCTTCCTCATGAGGGCACAACACACATCTATTAGGGAAGGCAAAGCCTCTGCCTTTTAGATTGTCTAGGGTCAAGATCTTGTTTTGGAGGATGGTCCAGAACAAAAAATTGATTTTGGGGGTAAGACCCTTAATCCAGGCTTTAGACCAGTAAGGGTTGATAGATGGGGGAGGGGATAGGACACAATACATAGAGGACATAGATAAAGTACCTTTGGGATCATGTTTCCAAATCAGGGAGTCTTCTTCTTTATTCAGCCAGACCGCAGACAGATGAATCTTGAGCTTAGAAAGGCTAGGGTGGATGCTTTCAATATTCTGCCATTCATTACCATCCCAGTACTCAGCAACTAAGGAGCCAAAATTTCTAATACAAGAGGGAGCATGGGGGGCCCATTCAATGATATGTATCAAAGGTTTATCAAAAAGCCAAGGATCCTCCCAGAATTTAACTTTCCTACCATTTCCTATTTTCCAGATCACTCCTTTGGCTATACCTTCTTTGCATTTAGAGGAATGATTCCATATGTGGGATCCATTAATACTAAAATCCAAGTTGATAAAAGAGGAAAGAGAGGAGGACAAAAGAGAGTACTTCGCCAAATTTTACACCATTCAGTATCTGAATGAAACATTCTCCAGGCTTGTTTGGACAGGAGAGCTTCATTTAAGGTTCAAATTCTCCTCAGGCCTAGACCTCCTTTGCTTTTTGGTCTACAGACTTGGTCCCACGCCACCAAAGACATTTTTTGCTTATCCTCAACCCCAGACCATAGGAATCTTCTTTGAATTTTCTCGATTGCATCAGCATACTTAACTAGAATTCTGAAAATACTTAGAGCATAAATCAAAATACTTTGAAGAGTAGCCTTAAGAAGTTGGAGCTTTCCAGCTTGACTTAAGAGGGCTCCTTTCCAACCAGCCAATTTATTATGAAATTTGTCCACTAGAGAACTCCAGGAAAGGATTAGGAGGTGCAATTCCCATGGGGAGACCAAGGTAGGTAGCAGGAAGATCAACAATCCTACACTCCAGGATTCTACTGATCCTTTGTTGTCTTCTCTCAAGAGTATTAATGAAAAAAACTTTTCTTTTAGCCCAATTGATAAGCTGACCAGAAGCAGAGGCAAACTTACAAAGGGTGCTCTTCAAAATTTTAGCTTCAAATATACTTGATTCCCCCATAATAATAGTATCATCAACAAACTGCTAGTGGGAACAGATAACGTCAGTAGAGGAGGGTTGGAGGCCCTTAAAGGAGCCTTGCAACATCATTTTTTCCATAGTCCTTCCAAAGCATTCTGCCATAATAATGAAGAGGATGGGGGAAATAGGATCCCCTTGCCTTAGACCTCTAGAAGCTTGGAAAAAGGGTGAAGGAGAACCATTGACAAGAACAACAAAAGAGGTAGAGGTGATAAGTTGGGAGAGGAGGTCAACAACTGTAGAGGAAAAACCAAAATATGTGAGGACCTTCTGAAGTAAAGACCAGTCAACCCTGTCATAGGCTTTGGAGAGATCAAGCTTTAGGATGAGACCCTGTTTCTTTGCTCTAACAAGAGAATGAATGTTCTCATGGACAGTAATAATGGAGTCAAGAATTTGTCTTCTAGGAACAAAACCATTTTGTTGGTGACTAATTAAGGCTAGAAGGACAGACAAAATTCTAGAAGTAAGAACCCTGGAAATAATCTTGTAAAAAGAATTGTAGAGGCTAATAGGTCTAAATTTGTCCAAAGAGTCAGCACCTTGGGTTTTGGGGATGATAGCAATAAAAGTACCATTGATTTCTTTCAAGAGTTTTCTAGCCCCAAAAAATTCCTTGACCCCATTGGATACATCTTTTCCAACAATCTCCCAAAAGTCTTGGAAAAAGACCATTGGGAAGCCATCTGGGCCAGGCGCTTTGTTGCCATCAAAGGAGAAAACAACATTTTTAATTTCCAAAATAGAGGGAATGGAAGAGAGGGAGGCATTCTTTTGAGCATCAATGAGACAAGGAATGTTCTGAAGAAAGGAGGATTGGGCTTCAGCATCCAAACTGTGATCCCTCTTAAGAAGGTCTAAGAAATACCTTTTAGCTTCATTCCTTATTTCATCCTCCTTGACCAACTCGCCATTATCCACCACTAGCTTGGTCACCCTATTAACTACTTTATGCTTAATCGTCAACATATGGAAGAATCTTGTATTCCTATCTCCTTCCTTAAGCCAAGTGCATCTTGTATTCCTATCTCCTTCCTTAAACCAAGTGCATCTTGATCTCTGCTTCCAGAAAGTTTCCTCTTTGGCAATGATATCATGGTATTTTTTGAGAGTCTCATTTTCATCAGCAATAGACACAGTATTCAAACCATCCTTCTGGATTTGGGCTTGTATTTCTTTAAGGTCTTCCTGAACTTTACTTTTGGCCTCAAAAATATTCCCAAAGCTAGTTTTATTCTAGAGTCTTATGTTGTCCTTTACACTTTTGAGCTTCTTGACAACTCTAAACATAGCAGTTCCCTCAACTTGAATGCTCCACCATTTCTGAATATTACTTTTGATATCGGGGTGAAGGGTCCACATTTTTTCAAATCTGAAGGGAAAATTCCTCCTTCAATTGATTGAGTCAACAATGAAGGTGATAGGGAAGTGATTAGATCCAACCCGAATGTGGGCCGACAAAGAACAGAAATAATGACTATACCAATCATCAGAGATGAGAGTTCTATCAAGATGCACTTGGATAAGATCATTACTAGTTCTTCTGTTAGTCCAAGTGTAATTGCATCCCTATATTTCCAAGTCATTAAGAGCCTGAGAATTAATAAAATCCATAAGGGCCAACCTACTTTCCAGCTGAGGAGGGCTTCCTCCAAATTTTTCCTCCTCTCTCAAAGGAGTATTGAAGTCTCCCATAACCATCAAGCTAAGATTTTTGAAGTTGTCCCTAACCTGAATAAATTTTATCCAAAAAGAATTTCTAGCCTTCAAAGTATTAGGAGCATAAATGTTAGTGAGGACCCATGAAGTACCGTCTTTTAATTCTCAAATTTGATACAAGAGAAATTATTGTCATGAAAAATAACATGACCTTTAATAGTATTAAGGTTCCAGATGGTAGCTATGCCTCCTGAGGCACCTTTAGAGCTGCCACCACTAACATTACCATTTTTGAAGAACTTCAAAGATTCAACTTTTTCTCTACCCATTTTAGTTTCTTGAATTAGAAAAATATCAGGTTTACTGTCTCTTATCATGTTCCTAATGATATCATGTTTATGGGGATTATTGAGTCCCCTAATATCCCAAGAGATAATCTTCATAGCTACTTACCAATTCCCAACTCCTTAAGAGTCTTTTGAGTTCCATCTACAATGTTCTTGCTGACCTCCTTATCTCTGACTTTATGGTTAGAAGGTTGACCTGGGGAAGAGGAGATATACCCCACATCAACTTGAGCTATTCTACTGGATTTCCTTAGTAGAGAAGTCAAGGGAGTAGATCCTTTCTTATTCCTATATTTTGGTTGTTTCCATTCAACTTCTATCGCAGGAGCCGCTTCCGGGTTGCTAAGCATTTTGGAGATTTTTTCTTCATTACCCCAATTAGGAGTTCTGGAAGCAGTTGAAACATTGTTAACTATTTTTGAGCTCTGATCCGAGTCCAAGAGGTTCATACCCAAAATAGCACATTTTTGGGCTTCTTGAATTTCAAAACTTGGTGTGGCTAGTGAAGAATCAGTCCTTTCTTCTTGGGAGTCATGGATCTCCCCTTCCTCAGGTTGGTAATCTTTTTCTTTTAGTTCCTTTCCCTCATAAGTGTCAGCAACCACTTCAGCTATCTCATTTAAAGATTCAGTCTGATCTTTCAGTTCCTCTTTTTGAGTAGTACTTGGGGGGTTGGCTTTGGTTGATTTGTTTCTCACTGCTTCCTAGGTTGAGGGACTAGAGATAGAATTTGATGTCACTTCCTTCTTTTACCCCAATGGATTAAAGAGATTGGAATTTTCTTCCTTATTCTCTAAGTTTTTAACTTGCCACACCATTTTTTCTAGCAGCCTTTGATTTTCAATATGGGGTTTAGACTGCTTAGGTTCTGCCTTCAGCTTGATTGGACAGGATTTTGCCTAGTGACCTATTTTTTTACAATGGAAGCAGGCAAAAGGGATAGATTCATATTTAATGTGTTGTTTCCATGTTCCCAACTTTGAAACTAGATCTATCTGTTCTGGCATATCTGCATCATGGGCTACTCTTACACAGAACCTAGCATGAGTGAGTCTCCTTTTTGAAGCAGTAACTAGGTCTATAAAGAGTAGTTCACCAAAGGAGCTTGGCATTCCAGAGAAAATACTTTCTGCCCAATATTCAAGAGGCAGGCCTAGAAGCTTTATCCAGACTGGAACTTGCGCCAAGAGAGAGTCGTTCATATTCAGGTTTGGATGCCATTTTCGAGGAACCAACGTTGTCTTTCCTGCCATCTCGGGGCTCCCGCATAGAATCCTTAACTTATCTTCTTCGCATGAAAAAGTAAAAGACAAAAGACCTTTAGGTAAAGCCAAAACTTCAACATTACCCTTAAGGACCCATTTTCATTTAACATAAGCCCTAACAACTTCAATATTAGGATGCGAACCCATAATATTATGGTCCAAAACCTAGTCAGGGATAGAGATAGCGAACTTACCACCAGAAGGGTCAGAAATATTCTTAACAGGAGGTAGAGAGGATTTACCACTTGGTCTAGTTCCAAAGAGGGAAGACCATTTTTTTTTTCTTTTCCGCTCTCCATGGAGTCATCACGTGGAATGGGCCCCCTGCTAGACCCTTCCCCCAGAAGCCTAGATGAACCCATTGTCACCTCTGGCAAAGTACCATCAGACTGCAAGTCAACAACAGCCTCTAGGATGTCCAGAGGCTTATCCTTCTCTCCTATGGGACCAAATACATTGATTTGGCCACTCCCACCATTGGAACCAGAGTTCCTACCTTGCAGAGAATTTGAATTTTGAATTCTCCCATTACCGCCTCCTACTCCTCCTTACACTCCCTCCATTGCTTTCTTGAAATTTTTTGCTTACATGTTGATGAACATATGAATGAGTAGTTCGGTAAATCTCCTTTTAGTGATTGATTGAGTAGTTACCAGTACTGGTTATGAACTTTTTTTGAGGTATTTTCAGATTGGTAAAATATTTCAGTTTATTGCTATTACTGATTCAGCCCCCCTCTTGGTAATAACCGGATCCTCACAATAATAGTCTCTAGCTCCATTTCACAAAGTGGATTATCTCAGTAGGCTAATCTATTTTCACCCATGTTAAAAAATTAGGTTATTTTCAATCCTACTTCACACGGTTGCAAAATGATTGTTTTTCTCCTTCACATGTTGCAAAAATGCCTCTTCTCTCCTTCACTATTGGACCACTCCAAATTCTATGGGAAACAACTCTAAACCCCCTTGTGTTTTTCCAAAATGTCACCTACAAAAACCCCTATTTCCTTTTCATTGTTGCGACCGCTCCAAACCCTATGTGTTTTTTCTAAAATGGCACCCACCTGCATTGAAATATCCAATGTATTCCACACACCACAATTGTTCCATTGCACTACTCTAATATTACCACTATTTGAAGTAAGATATGTCTCTACCTCTATTTCACAAAGTGGATTATCTCAGGGGGCAAATCTTTTGCATCCATGTCAAAAAAAAAGGTTTTTTGCAACCTAGTTGTAGAATTATTCTTATTAACAAATTGGAAATTAATTTCCCACTCACACCATTGACATTGGCCTAATTTTGAACAACAATCCTCTAAATTCAGTATTTATAATTCTCAATTAGTGTCAACATTCCCAAATTCCTTATCATTAGTTCTTCATCTAATAATTCCAACAAACTCAAAACCAATGATCGTAATTTCTAAAACATTTTCTTTAGCTTGCGTCTTTGGTGTGTTAATTTCCTTGTAGTCCAATAGACATATAAGAATTATATTGGAAGCCTACAACTAAAAGCCTACCCATATATACAACCACATATGTATTTGGATGTATGAAAGTTGTACGTGTGTGCTATTTTTTGTGGAGAATAGCCACTTTTATATTGGTATATGCTAAGGATGCAATAACAATTCTCTTGTACCATCCAAGTCATCCCTTTGGCATGGCATGTCTAGATGGTTTATAAACATGGCGGTTTTACAGAATTCATTAAACAATTGTTGACATTGTATATAATACATGCATTGTTGCAATGAACCATGTACCGCATGCACAAAATGAAGTGTCTTTTAATTGCAATTGTCAAAATTCTATACTTGTCCTAGATGTTGTTATTACCTTCCTAGAATCAACCATTCCTATATATATGTCATTATTTAAAACCAATAACTAATGATGGTGTCTATCATATATGTGTTTATTACATTTGTAATCTAAATTGAACTGACTTTTAATTTTAATTGTCATAATTCTATACAAACATACTTTACACATCAAATGCAAATGGTGAGGGGAGATGAGCCAATATGTGCATGGGGTCCTAGACGTGTAGACAACACTGCCAATATAAAATACAAAAGGATATGTTGTTATTTGTTGTACTAAAACATTTAAATTGAATGGACTATGCAACACAATTCACAAGTATAAAGGTCTTCAAATGGTAAAGTGTTCTCATTGTATTTGAAACCTATATCAATACTTGTAAGATGAAAATCATGTTTTGGATAGACACCTTAACTTGCAAATTCTCCCCTTGAATACATTATGGTGTGAGAGCATTCAAAGAGTCCACAAAATGGAATGGCCATGGCATACAAAGACTTCATGATGTTGCATGGTGGGCCCACAATGAAGAGGCACGGGGTGGTAGGAATTTGTGGTTGACAGTATGCTTTCAAATGGAATTTCCAATGGTATGCTTTGATTGGTAGCTTGAATGTGATTGTTTTAAACATATTTTACTTAAAACTACATGCAGTTGAGTTGTGTGAATCCCAAATAGTGGGGGCTATTCTGTGCAAAAAATAGCACTATTGGGCATATACATATATGTGTATATATATGGTGTTGGAAACCAATAACACTAAGAGGGGGGAGTGAATCAGTGTTATACCAGAATAGTAGATTTAAGCCTTAAAAAAACATTCATACACCAACTGGTATACTAGAATAAATAGAATTGAAAGAAGTAAAGCAACCAATAAGACAAATAGATAAATGAGAACCATAACACACATATTTATACGTGGAAAACCTCAATGAGGAAAAACCACGGTGGGATTTGTGACCCGAAATATTAATCCACTAGCCATATGAAGAGATATTACAATATATGAGGGCCTTGCACTTGCAGGAAGGCTTACAACCTAGAGCACACTGCTCAATCACAATAGGAGCCTCACTAACTACATAAAATTCCAGACAATAATCCAAAGAAGTGTGAACTTCTAAGATAGCATCTTCTATGCTAGAATACAATTCAGGTTTAAGCTCTTTCCATTCCGGTTGAAACCCTAAACCCCTTTACCAGAATAACCCTTACAATAAATTACTCACACACATAGTCTCTCTAAATAATTACATTCGCATATCCATTCCTTATTATAAAATTATCTAATCAATCTTCTCTATATACCCTATACAAATTTATGCCTTATGTCGGCTTACAAAGATATATACAATATCAAATTACATGTTGGTCATATAACATAAATGAATAAAAATTAAAACAAGTTGTCGATGTTGGATCCAAGATGTGTCGGCCTCCAATACCAATAACCTTAATTACACCATGTTGTCTTGCATTGTCACTGACCAAAGAAATCTTCCTGACCTGTCGGTGTCGGTGTAGAATCTGTGAAGTCCCTGTCGGTACACCATATGAAGCCGGAACCCAAAAACATGTTGCCATCAATGACAACATAGTGAAACCTAACCAATGGAGTGTCAATTGCCAACAATCTCCCCCTTTGGCATTGATGGAAACACTCGTGTGAAAAATGGTCATGGTTTCATCTGCCGGTTTCATCCTACCTTGCTCCCCCTAAGCTGAATATGCAAATACTCCATATCTCCAAAATTCCAAAAACTCTGTAACTCCCTCTAATGTATTCAACTCTTCATTATTTTTCACATGTATACTACTCCCCCTTTGACATAAATTCCCCAAAAAACATGTCAAAGAATAAGTACTGTACATTGAATACCTACAAAAATGTCTTACCGGAGCTTGACTAGTTTCAATATTTCTGGATAAGCTTTCTCAAGTAACTCCACATAAGAATCCTAGCTGGTTTTGAATGTGTCAAAGATAGATACAAGTCCACTCAGTAAATATGCAAGTGATTCTTTCTCATTTACCTCTATCGGTGTGGGCTTTACCAGCATATCCATGCATTCCCTCTTATGTACACAAAGTGAATCCAATCTTGGATTCACCAAACCTCTGAGACTTCTGGCTCTCCGAATGATTTTACCTCTTTCCTTTTCAAGAGCAGAAATTTGGTTCTCCAAAGTCAAATTTTTTTCATCAATTGATGTTGTCAGTGAAATTAGTCCATCAAAAGAGTTAGCAATACTAGCAATTTTCTCCTGTATCTCTTTTATCCTTTTATCTACATTTGTTGTAAGTATCTCAGTATTGCAACATACCCTGTGTAGACACTCAAAATTGTCATGTCTAATTAAATAAATATTTTATTTATTTAATTATCTAAGCCTAATTCTTCTATTAATTAAATAAATTTTTATTTATTTAATTAATTCATTTATCC
This sequence comes from Cryptomeria japonica, assembly GCF_030272615.1. Classification (NCBI taxonomy): domain Eukaryota; kingdom Viridiplantae; phylum Streptophyta; class Pinopsida; order Cupressales; family Cupressaceae; genus Cryptomeria; species Cryptomeria japonica. Next base: position 86,256,331 of record NC_081414.1, on the reverse strand, counting down.
TCTTCTAGCCTTATTTCTCATTTAAATAAATACATTTATTTATTTAAATTATCCCTTTCTTAAATTAAATAAATATTTTATTTATTTAATTGTCCTACTTCTTCTATTAATTAAATAAATCTTTATTTATTTAATTAATTCATTATCTTTTTCTACACATGACACATGTCATTCATCTCTTAATTCCTACACTACCTACCTCTTTCATTATTTTGGTATTTCTTTTACCTACCCTCTAATCCTAGCCGACCTCTCTTTTTACACCTCTCAATCTTAACCCTCCATTTCTTATTGTGTCTTCTATTTAAGAAGATGCTTTCTTCAATGACAAACCCTAATGACATATCCTAATGACATATCCTAATGACACATCCTAATGACTGATTTTGGAGTACTTGGCTACACTACAATTCCACTTGCAACCACATTCCGTTCTTTGTTGAGCTCTTGTGCATATAAAAATCTGAGAGCAAGTATATCAAGCAAGATCAATGGAGATAGGAAGAATGGAGATCAAAACCCTATTGGACATGTGATGGTATAATCTTTGTGATTTTGAGTTATTTGCATTGTCTTAGGTTATCTTCATATGTTATGGTGGATCTTTGTTCATTGTTAGGCTAGGGTTTAGTGGTTGAATTCATTTAGCCTTTCAATATTGTTGTTTATTGTTATCCATTTTCACCATACACACCCTGTATATGTTAGTACACTGTTTTAAAGAATTTTCAATTGGAATTAACTTCTCCTCAATCTTTTTCTTCCCTCTCTCAATGATCTAATCAAAAGCGACTCTTTTAGCCTGAGTGAATTTTTCAAGTGCTTGGTGGTTAGAGATCTGTTGTAAGGATTGAAAGTCTTTTGATATGTGTGTTCATTTATTACCTTAAGCTTGTCGGAAGGTCTCGCTTCATTTTCAATCTTACATTCTAGGACCAATCAGTGTAGAATAGTGATGGATAGATCTATAATCCCCTTATTGGTGGTTCCCTCCTTCATCAGTTTCTGAGCAGCAATCATCATTACTTTTGTGGGAGTCATCTCTATGATGGTTTTTCTTTTCAACTAGAGAAGTGTCAATTGTCAATAATGATGTGCCAGTAACTGGTTCCCTATTGGATTCCCCTATTTTCTCCTCTGATGTTTTATCCTATATTACCTCCTCACTTGCACTAGTGGCTTCGCCACTTGGTGCAGTCTGTGCAACTGTCGGTTCCTCTCTAGGAACAATATCCTCAACCCGTACATTAGTATCCGAAGGACAATTGTCGTCAATGTTAGTATCTTGTACAATGTTCTCAGTATTAACCGATGTTTTAGTATTTGTCTATACATTTATGTTTACCGGTGGTTCAATTTCCACTATCTTAATATTCTTCAAAACTGAGGGTGGAGTGCCCATAATTCCTTTTCCTTTCCCTTCAACTGGGGTATCTACAGTTTTTGTCTTTGTCTCCAATGAAGTAAAGAATCCTCTATGCTCTCCCAAAAATTTAATCCAAGCTTTCTGTGTTTCTTTTATTACCTCATTCATCCTTCCTAACATCAGGCTAGTTATTCTATGTTTGCTATTGAATACCTTCCTATCTGCAGCCTCAATTGTCTTATCTATTTCATCTGGAGTTATGCTAACACAGATAGCTAAAAGTTATTGCATTTTAATGTGTTTATCCTCTTGGATAGAAGATAACCTCCTAGCATCTAACATGTTATATAACTCAGCCGGTATTTGATTTTCTATCTCTATTAATGCTTTCTTATAAATATCTAAATATAATAGGATTTCTTCCTCTACCTCTCTCTTCTCATCAACTTCTAATTTGTCATAATAAAACTTAACATCCCTCAGCATGCCATCTCTAGTTATTTCATCAACAATTCCTACATAAGTTTTGGGTTTAACCTTACCAGAATCAGTGTCATCCTTCTTCTTCCTTCTAACAGTACTGGATGCAGTTGTAGGTGTAGCCTTAGGTGCTTGCTTCTGAGCTGATAACTTAATTATGACCTTTCTAACCGGTTTCTTCGTTGCTTCTACCTTAGGTTCTTCCGGTTGCTTCCTAACAACCCTTTTGAAGGATAATTGTGTGTTATCCTCTCATTCAGATTCATCATTAATAGATTCAATGTGAACTACCGGATCCTTCCTCTTTCTCCCTTTCTCCGAGACAACATCAACAAGTGCCTTTATATCCTTTGAGAGAAAAACCCTAATTTTCCATTGACATAAACGACTGTCGGTGAAAGATATCGGATCTCGCTCAGAACATATCCATGTCGGATAATTCTCTCCAATATCTGGAAAATCTTCTAGAACCTCCTCGAGGGGCATATGCATCATCTTCCATGAAATTTTCCTACCCCTAAGGCATCTACCTTAGTTACCGGATGAGCTCACTACCGGTGCAGGAGCAGCCTCTTCTGCCCAATAGGTAACTGATACATTCCCATCTGATGATTGCTCTTCAGTCTTCCTAACCGATCTCTGAGTATGATCATGCCAGATTTCACTAACCTTCTCTTTACCTTTTTCATTTGATCCTCCATTACCAACCAGTGGATTTTTGCTTCTATAGAACTTAGAAATATGTCCAATTTCATTTCATGCATAACATGTAACATTGTTCTTTTGAATTGCCTTGCTAAAACCGGTGAAATTGTTTGACCTGCACTGATTAGCCATATATCCAAATTTTCCACAAGCATAGCATTTTACATTCATTATGCAATCCTCTATCTTATGACCATTTCTATTGCATTTAGAAAATTTACCGGGAGCAGGATCAGGGTTCTAATTTGCTATGTTTCTACATTGCCTAGCCATGTGACCAAATCTATTGAAAATAAAACATCTACCATTGAATTTATACGCATTGAATTGTCTTACTAGTGCCTTATGGTTTTAATCTTCATTAGTAGTACTGGAACTCCATCCTTGCTCAAATCCAAGTCCAATGGAATCTCCAATCTGCCTCTGTCTCTTCAGTAACTCATCAAGCTATGCTGAGCTGATCTTGAATTTTTGTTTGTACTCACTTGGAGCAGTTAAATCATCTCTTAGTATTGTCATTTGTCTCTCAAGCTCTTTCTAATTGCTATGGGATTGTACCAAATCAGTTCTCAACATATCATTTTCATGAACCAACCTACCACATTCTTGAAACCATTTCTTCAGGGATACAACAAGAGTTCCTTCCGTTTTCCTTTCTCTCCTCAATCTACTTAGACATCCTCAAAGTTATATCTTGCATTTCATTCTTCATAACCATGTTCTCCTCACTCAATTTATGACATTGTTCCTTAAGTGCATTTCTCTCTTCATCATCCTGATTTTGCAAACGTTCCTTCCTCCTAGCTTGAACAGATGATAGCCTCTCTTGTAGGACAAGAATGAATTCCTTAGAAGAATTCAACTCATCTTGTAGCTTTAAGTTCTTCAATCTTTCAGCATCATAATCTTCAAGTGTCATCTCAAGCTGCTTCTCCAAAGCCATATTCAATTATTCTGGTTTCAGGATCTTCCTCAAGCTGTTAAACTTCCTCCGAGGCACAAGGCTCTGATACCAATTGTTGGAAACCAATAACACTGAGAGGGGGGGTGAATCGGTGTTATACCAAAATATTAGATTTTAGCCTTAACAAAACATTCATACACCAACCGGTATATCGGAATAAACAGAATTGAAAGAAGTAAAGCAACCAATAAACCAAACACATAAATGAGAACCATAACACATAAATTTATACATGGAAAACCTCAATGAGAAAAAACCACGATGGGATTTGTGACCCACAATATCAACCTACTGGCCATATGAAGAGATATTACAATATATGAGGGGCCTACACTTGTAGGAAGGCTTACAACCTAGAGCACACTACTCAATCACAATAGGACCCTCACTGACTACATAAAATTCTAGACAACAATCTGGAGAAGTGTGAACTGCTAAGATAGCATCTTCTATGCCAGAATATAGTTCTGGTTTAAGCTCTGTCTGTTCCGGATGAAACCCTAAACCCCTTTACTAGAATAACCCTTACAATAAATTCCTCACATACATAGTCTCTCTAAATAATTGCATTCACATATCCATTCTATGTCCATCCTTATTACAAAATGTTCTAATCAATCTCCCCTATATACCCTATACAAATTTATACCTTATGTTGACTTACAAAGATATATACAATATCAGATTACATGTCGGTCATATAACATAAATGAATAAACATTAAAACAAGTTGCCAATGTCGGATCCAAGATGTGTCGGCCTGCATTGTCGGTGACCAAAGAAATCTTCCTGACATGCCAGTGTAGAATCTGTGAAGTGCCTGTCAATACACCATATGAAGCCAAAATCAAAAAACATGTTGCCATGAATGACAACATAGTGAAACCTAACCAATGGAGTGCCAATTTCCAACATATGGCACCACATATATCTCTCTCCTCTTTTGGTCGTGACTTTCCTTTAGCCCATTCGTATATTCCAATATTTTTTATTGCTCTTTCAAAGTACTGCAAGATGATTGAAAGAATCATAATTGTCATTTTCTTGATTGTCTTTCTCATTTTTTCATATATCTCCATTTTTTCTACTTGTAAATTTGCTATACCCATTGCTTCGTTTGATGTGATATCATTTCCACCACTTTTCATTTGTTTAGAGTTTCATACAAACGAGTCATCTATTTTTTGTTGGCAGCAGAAAGGTGGGGCATTAACTCCAAGCTCATGTATGTATTGTTTTTAAAAATATATATTCTCTTTTTAATAAAAAAACTTAAACCTTTTTCATTTTAAATTTTTTTAAACATTTTTTTTCAATTTACGTTAAACATTTTTTTAATTTATTTTACTTATACTATGTATATATAGTACAAATAGTCAACAATTATATATTGGATTTTTTTAATATTATTATATTTTTATACTTTTTAATTTAATTTAATTACTATATTATAATACATTTATATAAATAATAAATTTTAACACATATTAAATGAAAATTCTTTAATTTTTTAATACATATGTAGATAGTATGTTTTCAATAAAAATATATATTTTTAATTACTTATTAGTCTAATATTTTTTAATATTAATCATTAGTTTTTAAAATTATTGTTTTCTTAATATTTAGATTTCAATATGCCATGTCCTTATGCAGAAGGTTGCTAGAATCATTTCACTACAATCCTCAGTCTACAATGCCCTATACCTCTCAAATTGGTAGACTAGTTTAGCATGTGGCCTAAATGGAAAGAAAAAGGGCTTTTTGGATGTTTGTGGAAAATAATCTCTTCATCAATTATCTAGGAATTTTGGAAGGAGTGCATTTGGAGAATATTCAAGGACCAAACAATGGATAGAGAAAGCCTAATAAAGAAGATGGAGGCACTCATTGTGAAATTGGCAAATTCACCTAATAAAAAACAAAACATTAAAAGGTAATTACTTTACAATCTGGGATGACAAAATGATCAAGCTACTTAGTGGACTATCTATCCCACCATTGATTGGGAATAATTTGGATAATTCAGCTAAATCTCATCCAAACGTAAGATGGATACCACTAGACCTTGGGTGGATCAAAATAAATTTCAATGATGCTTCTAACGATAACCCAGGCCCATGTGTGTCGCTCGAGATGTAGAGGGAGTTGTATTAGCAAAAAAAATCAAAAGCAATTGGAGTTGCCACAAATAATTTGGTTGAATTTAGGGCGGTGGTAAGAGCACTAGAAGTGGGCAAGGAACTTGGCATTCAAAACATCCATCTTGAAGGTAAATCGCTTATTACCATAAATGCCATCAGAGAAAATTATATGCCAAATTGGAAACTCGACAAATGGTTAGTATCAATTAAAAGATTGATTGACACTTTCTCAAACTTTAAAATTTGCCATGTGTATAGAGAGGCGAATGATTTGGCAGATGAATTGGCAAAAAAATCCTCCGAAGCCAATACTCCCTAATAATTTAAAGTGATTATGAAACATTTATTAACATGAGAATTGGAAATATAAAACATCATTAACCAATATGTCTTTTGTGGGAGAATCCGATGAAGTTAATGCAACACGAATGTGGCTAGCAGTATGATGAATAAAGGACGGGATGACAATACTCAACCCTTCTCAAGCATGAGAAACTTTGGAATTGTCGAGAAGCATCAAGTTAGTTTATAAAAGATGATGAATAGGTCAAGTATTGGGTCATATGTGAGATAGCAGAAAACTTTCTCTTAGAGAAAAATTGGAGGTTAGTGTTTGGCAACATGGATACGTTGGTTCTACTCAGATTCACTAAAAGGAAAATGGCATTCATTGGAGAAGTCACAGACAAAAAGCTTATCAATATGCTAAGGATGAGGCATCATTTGGTGCTTCATGCGGTCAATATAGGGTAAAAATCATCCACACATATCATCAATATAGGGTAAACACAGACATCACTGCTATGTTCCTAGCTTTACTATTATTTTTTGATGAGAAAAAATGCAAAGCCAAAAAATTGTGCCATATACTCTTCGAACACGAATTCTTGGATGAGATTGATCGAGTCCTAGATAATATAGTTGCGCATACTTCAATTCCCCTATCTTAGAATTACTACATGATGACTCGGGATGACAACAAGGAAATACGTAGATTTTCCCTCATAAGGACTTTGCAGGAGGCAGAATTTGAACATCGATGGGATACTATCAAAAGAAACATAGGGTTTTTGGTAAACCTTACCGAAGTGGAGGATCATGGAGAGGATGGCTGGTTTGGTCTATATCTGAAAGAGGAAGGCCTTCTTGAGAAGGAGCAGGGTGATCACATGGATACTAATAGCATTGAAGAGGTTAATTCTAACAACGCCTATATGGAGGATGACTTGAAGGCTTTTATGGGTCAGGCATGGGAGCTTGTTCATTCTGATTGTAGTTGGGAATGCCCTGTCCTTTACCGGTTTGCAATGGATCAACAAACCCTAGGAGACGAATTGGATGATGCAGAAACAAAGCTAGAAGAGTCTGAAGATGGGTCAAGATGAGTTTTTTGTTTATATATATGCTTTATCCATATTTGCAGTTTAATAAAGAAGTTTGTATTTGTATTCTCATTTGTTCAGGGAATACACATAAGACATAGATAGTATAGTCTACAGGAGATTTTTGAAGAAAAGATCATCTCCTGTAGAAGATATGTAGGGAGATTTTCCAAATATATCATCTCCCATAGGAAGATATGCAATTATAGATATGAAATCTAGGTATGTGGAGCTATAGATACTGGTTAGTTGGGGTTTGGATGCATATGACAAATAGAACAATATTATGTAAGTTTGAATATTTTAATATAATGGGAGCTAGCCCTCTCCAACTATTTACCTATAAAAAAAAATTAGATTTCAATATATTTTAACTTTGCAATTAGTTTTTTATTCTAATTTTTTATTTAAATTTAAATTTAAAATTCATTTTAATTATTTATGTCTTTTTCTCAAATTAGAAATAATAATCAAAAGTTATTAGAATTAATTTAATCTTTAATTATTTAAATTTTTACTTTAATATATATAATATTATTGATATTTCAATTATAATAAATTTAGAAATTACTTTTACCTTTTTCTATTAATTATTAATTTAATAAGTTTAATATTTATTATTTTTGTTAGTATTTGGAAATATTGACCGCCCCATATGGAGGGGATTGGGGAGGAGCAGGGCACCCCTTTATCGATGGCTCACTCACGCCATCTATACGTAACATGCCTACTTGCCAATTGCCTCACCTCCTTTCATACTTGATGGTGGTCTTTTATTTTTTATTTATTAGTTATAATTAAGTGGTTTTTTCTTAATGATTTATATCTTTTAAGAAATTACATATAATAATAATAATTGTTTTATTAGAATTAATTTAATTTATAAAATTATTTGTCTTATTAAAATATTAATCATTGTATAATAATTATATTTTAATTTTTTATTTATATACTAAAGTAAATTTCAAACTACAAAATCAAAATTAAAAGTTATAGAGTGAAAGAGACTAACTTTTGATTAGTCATTATCTCTCTCTCTCAATCTCTCCCTCTTTTTGTCTTCTCTCTCTCCTTATCACTCCAACCTTCTATCTCTCTCTTTACTTCTCTACTATCATCTCTCTATTTCTCTCTCTCTCTCCTCTATCTATTTTTTTATCTCTCCCTTTCTATCAATGTCACCTAATCTATCACTCACACACATAGGTCAGTCGTATCCCTCTCTCTATCTCTCTCCATTTCTCTTACTCTCTTTGTAGTCCTCTCTCTCTATCTCTCCCTCTATTTATCACATCTTATATCTTTACCTTTCTATCTCCCCATCTCCCCACTCATTGTCTCCCTCTTTCTATTTATATTCTATCCTACCTCTCCCTCTATCCCCCCTCTCATTATCACTCAAAATTTCTTTATATCTCTACTTCTGATGCAAGAGCATCCCCAGTTCATTGCAATCTTGCATCAACCATACACATTTTCCTTTTTGTTTTGTTTTTTGTTTGCAGTTTCAGTTTTCCTTTCTGTGTGCCCCGATTTTGGCTCACCAGATCTTGTGGAGTTGGATTCTACTTGAAGGCTTGACCATTCTTCTTGATTCTAGACTGCATCGAACTTGGATCATTTTTCAGCAAGATATCGCTATCGGTTTCTATGACAGTTTCTTGTTACCTGTTGTTCCTTTGTTACTGGTTGCCTAAGACCTATTTTAGTGATCTACTGAAACCTATTTCGAAGCTTGCGGAGCCTTGGGCATTGATAAAGAAGCTCCTTGGTGTGTGGTTGATCTTCTCCCATGATCTATGTTTCATCCTTTAGATTTTCCAAAAGAATCTCTTGGAAAAGGCCAACCTTGTTAATAAGGTAATTCATACCAGAAGGATGATAGAAATCCCTACCGAAGGAGAGAACCGGATGGTTACCAGAATGAGAACTTTGGAAGACAAGACAAGAGTGATGAATAATGATGAACAAGAAATTCCCTAATTGGTATTGAGAGGGGGGGGGTGGTGAATCATTACATACAGAAACTTATCAACAACTTATCAAGTTAAAACAATGCTAATCGGTTGTCTTCATCATTGAACTTAACCATGGCAATACCAGTTAAACACAGTAAAACTTTAGACAACTAAACCAGTAAAACTGAATACTTCAAATAACATTCAACACTTGATAACTACTTCACCAATATACTCATGCATGTGTTGTATCAGTAATACCATAACCATTAGCTTTGCATGAATATTCACCTAAACAAAGACTGCTCAATCATCACATGAAAAATGCACAACTCATGACACATAGATTTTTCATGTGGAAACCCAAATGGGAAAAACCACGGTGGGGATGAATACCCACAAGCTTGTTTTTGAACTCTTTTGAAGCTCACTCTGTTAGGAGCCTAGTCCGGTTAAAGACTTTACAATAAGGTTTTGTTAGGAACCGATCCTGTTAAAGATCACCCAGTTAAGGGATGGATATATACCCTGTTAAAGGTTGAAACCCTGTTAAAGGTTACCTCACTAGAGGATTTGAAGAACTCAATGATCTTGAGTCACCTGGTTAGAGGATTTGCAATAAGCCTATTAAAGCTACCATGTAAAGGGATTTTCCTACTGTTGAAATGGTTAGAAGAGAATAGGTAAAGATCTGATCTGATAACATCACTACATGCTAAGGCAGACCCTTTTCAACTCCTCTACTCTACAATCACACTCTGTAGTTTTCCACTCACTGGTCTGGCAAGTATCTCATCACTCAGATACAAACACAACATTTGCCAACGCAAACAATAACAAACATCATCAACCTTGTAGACAACAATTAGGTCGTAGCATAAACCCTAAACCCTAAACATTTTAGGTTTACAATTACAAGCGGTCCAATCCTAATCATTCAAACACTGCATAGAATAAAACAATATCAAATAGATCACAAGTCATTCTGCATTCTCCATTCTTCACCTCATATGGAAATCAGTAACCCATCACGCTCTCTTCACATACAACTAAGAATAATGTTCATTCCCAAGGTAGACATTTAATGTACAAAACTAGCATGGCATCTCGATCTCACCCTTATCTCTTAGCTAACTCATCACTGAATGTCACCGGTTGCATCGCACAAGCTAGATTGCCAAAACAAAAACCCTAGAGCTGAGACTACCAACCAGTAGTCACACTTAATGAAACCCTGACACCGGTCCACTTCATCCCTTCATACTGGTTCTCCTACTTGAACATCAATAACAACTTCTTCCAATCTTCATACTGGTTCACCTGCACTTATTGACATCAATGACAAAATACATTATCATCATACGGGTTCATCATATGCCAACAGTCTCCCCCTTTGGCATTGATGGCAATACTCAGTGTAGCATTGCAACTATAAACAACATAGACCAGTGCAAATATAACATATATCTTCTCCCATATTATATATCTTCATCACTTCAAATATCTTCTCCCCCTTTGACAGCAATGCCAAATTGGACGCACAAGCTTCCATTCTCCACTATGTTGCTCCCCCTATGGAGTAGCATCCTTCAACACATCAATCTTGAAAGATTTGACACCGTAGTACCTGACTGATCCAGAGCACACATTTTTAATTTACTTCATGAAGGGGCAAAACCCCTAATTCACCTCTCAAATAGGTAAATATAGTTTTCGGTAAGGGCTTAGTGAATATGTCTGCTAGCTGCTCCTTAATGGAAACATGTTCTAATACAACCTCTTTGTTTTGAACCTTCTCTCTCAAGAAGTGATGCTTGAGCTCAATGTGCTTAGTTCTAGTATGCAATACTGAATTCTTGGAAATATTTATTGCACTTGTGTTGTCACAAAATATACTCACCAGTTCAGATATAGGTACTTTGAAACCATCCAATACATGTTTCATCCAGATTGCTTGAGTGCAATTCATAAATGCTGCCACATACTCTGCTTTAGTTGTAGATTGGGAAATACAACTCTTCTTCTTACTTATCCATGAGACTAGTTTTCCACCAGGAAAGAATGTTCCACCGGTTGTGCTCTTCCAGTCGTCCACATTACCTGCCCAATCTGCATCGATAAATACTTTGAGATTAAAATCACCATTGTATGAATACCACAATCCATAATCAGTTGTCCCTTTGAGGTATCTAAGAATCCTCTTGACTGCTACAAAGGGGGATTCTCTTGGACATTTATGAAAATGGGCCACAATGCCCACTGCATGAGCAATATCCAGTCTGTTGTCTACCACATAGTGCAGCTTACCGATCATTGACTAGTACTCCTTCTCATTCACCAACGCTAAATCATCTTCCTTAGTCAATTTGCAGCTGGTCACCATCGATGTACCAACCGGTTTGCTCTCCTCCATGCCAAAGGTCTTCAATACCTCTTTGACATGCTTGGACTGGGTAATAAAGATACCCTCTTTCATTTGTTGAATCTATAGACCAATGAAGAACTTTATCTCTCCAATCAGAGACATCTCAAACTCTTTCTTCATTTTATCTGCAAACGCATGGCTCATTTCATCATCTCCTCCAAAGATTGTGTCATCTACAAACACTTCACAGATCAGAATCTGATCACCTTCAGATTTCAGATAGATGTTGATGTCCTCACTTGTTCTCTAAAATCCTATCTTCAAAAGATGAGAGTGTAACCATTCATACCATGCCCTTGGTGCTTGTTTCAATTCATACAGAGCCTTGTGTAATCTACACACCATGTTACTATCTTCTGATAAGGAAAACCCATCTGATTGCTCAATATACACTTCCTCTTCTAGGATTCCATTCAAGAATGCAGACTTCACATCCATCTGGTATACCTTAAATCCCTTAAATGTTGCAAATGCAAGTAGCATTCGAACACCTTCCAATCTAGCCACTGGGGCAAAGGTTTCTCCATAGTCTTCTCCCTCTTTCTGAGCATATCCCTTGCATACAAGTCTTGCCTTGTTCCTTACAACTATGCCTTCTTCATTCAACTTATTCTTGAAGACCCATTTGGTAGCTATGACATTATTGTGTTCTGGTCTGGGTACCAAAGACCATGTTGCATTCTTTTCTATCTAATCCAGTTCCTCTTCCATTGCCTTAATCCAGTCTTCATCTGTAAGTGCCTCTCTAGTGGTCTTAGGATCAAATTCAAAAATCATGCAAGAGTTTTCTTTCACCTTTCTTCTTGTGAGTATCCCTGCATCTGTGTCTCCTATGATCTGCTTTGGATCATGATGTAGTTTCACATATCTAGGAATGACTCTAGCTAGTTCTGCTTGCTTTTCCTCTTCTTCTTCTTCTCCATCTTCTTCTTCACCTACTGCAGCTTCCACCGGTACATGAACACTAAGGTCTTTGCTTGTTTCATTCTTAACTGGTTCCCAGAAGATTACACTTGGTTCATCTTCCACTTGCTAATTGTTGGTTTCCTCAAGTTTCTCAGGGGATTCATCAACCTTGACATTGATACTCTCAACAATTTTCTAAGTCCTATTGTTGTAGCACTTGAGTAATGTGATTTTAGTGGAATATCCTAGAAATATTCCTTCATCACATTTACCATCAAGCTTTCTCAGATGCTCACCTCTCTTGATATAACACTTACTGCCAAATACTTTAAAATAACTCACAGTGGGAGTCCTCCCGGTCCAGTACTCATAAGGGGTTTTATCTTTACCTTTCTTGATGAGTACCCGGTTCATAGTATAGACTGCAGTGCTCGCTACTTCTCTCCAAAAAGTGTGAGAAACCTTTCCTTGGATCAACATTGTTCTGGCCGCTTCAACTATAGTCCTTTTATTCCTTTCTTCTATGTCATTCTTTTGTGGTTTCCTTGGGGCAGATAGCTGCCTCTTGATACCGTTCTCTTCACAGTACTTGTTGAATTCATCAGAAGTGAATTCACCTCCTTGATCAGTTCTTAGGCATTTTATCCTTTGACCACTTTCAATCTCTACCAATTCTCTAAAGGCTTTGAACTTTCCAAATGCCTCAGACTTGTCTTTCAAGAATGTGACCCACATCATTCTTGAGCAGTCATCAGTAAGAATCATGAAATACCTATCTCCCTGAATACTTCTAGTTTTCATTAGACCACATAGATCAGTGTGCACGAGATCAAGTAAGTTCTTTGCTGAAAAAGACTTACCTTTGAAAGTTGAGGAAGACATCTTCCCAAGTTGGCATTCTCTGGTTTGTTCAGCAAAGGCAGTCCTCTTACTGCCTTGATCTTACTGGCTTTTACAATATTGTCAAAATTGATATGACAAAGTCTCCTATGCCATATCCAAATGTCATCAAACTTCACCATCAGACACTGACTAATCTTGGCATTCAACTCAAACAAGTTACCCTTGGTCTGCTTATCGGTGGCAATAAGTTCACCTCTCTTTCCAATTATACTACAGACTCCACCTTTGAACTCCAGATTGAGTCCTTTGCCATTTAGCTGAGCAACACTCAAAAGGTTATGCTTAAGACCTTCTACCAAGTAGACATCATCTACACTTCTCTTTCCATTTAGTGAGATGGATCCTTTACCTTTCTCTAAGCATGGTGCATCGTTGCCAAACTGGACAACACCTCCATCATATTCTTCTAGAGACAAAAACTTTCTCTGGTCACCAGTCATGTGGTGAGAACACCCACTATCAATAATCCACTCATTAGAGTTGTCAATGCGAGAGACAAGGGCTTTCTTGTCAGACACTTCTTCCTTTACAGCTACAAACACTATGTCCTCATTCTCTTCATCCTCAGATTCTTCATCAGTAACACCTTCATCCACTACAACAAGACAATTTCTCCTACCTCCTCCTTTATACTTTCTAAACCTCTCCAGTTTATCCTTATTGTCATTGTTAGGAGAGTTAACAACTATATGTCCTATCTTATTGCAAGAAAAACATTTTAAAGGAAGCTTACCTCTGTATTTTCCAGTGCCTTTTGGAAGTCTCCTGGCAAGAAGAGCTTCAAACTCCATCAGAATCTCTTCATCATCCATATCTCTGCATTGCCTGGATTCATAACTGGTAGTTACTTCTTTTCCTTTTCTGGTTGGTGCAGCCAATGCTCTAAAGGCTGACTCAGCCTTCTAAACACTGCTATCATAGCTATTTAACTCATATGCAGTCAACTTTGAAATGAAAGAGTCTAAGGATACCTTGGTTTTGTCGATAGACCTTAGCTCCTGAATAGAAGCAACTCTGATTGCATAGACCGGTAACAATGATCTCAAAACTTTACTAACAATGGTGGCATCATCAATTGTTCCACCAGTGCTCTTGATATCTCCAACCATAGTCTTGATCCTTATGCCATATTGTTAAATGGTCTCTCCTTCAACCATCCTCATGTCTTCAAATTTTCCTCTAAGGCTCTCTTCCTTAGCTTGCTTGACATGCTCATCACCACCATAAATGGTTTCCAGAGTGTCCCATACATCCTTAGGATTTTCCATTTCTTGTACATCAATGAACTCAATATCGGATAGGCTGCTAATAAGGGCTTCCATGACTTGCCCATTTTATTGAATCTTTCTTTTCTAATCATCGGTTAGAGTGCCAGTGGGGATTACATAGGCATTCTCAACATAGCTCTAGTGTTGAGCACCCAAACTCTTGATATAAATCTTCATTCTGTCCTTCCATATTTTGAATTTATCCCTATTGAACTTAGGACCTTCCCTCTTCATCATTAAAGCGGGATCTTTTACCTCAAGTGGTTAAGCTTATATCACTGAGGACCTGGAGTTGCTCTGATACCAATTGATGAATAATGATGAACAACAAATACCCTAATCGGTACTGAGAGGAGGGGGATGAATCAATACATACAAAAACTTCTCAACAACTTATCAAGTTAAAACAATGCTAACCGGTTGTCTTCATCACTGAACTTAACAATGGCAATACCAGTTAAACATAGTAAGACTTCAGACAGCTAAACCAATAAAACTGAATACTTCAAATAACATTCAACACTTGATAACTAATTCACCAATATACTCATTCATGTGTTGTATCAGTAATACCATAACCATTAGCTTTGCATGCATATTCACCTAAACAAAGACTGCTCAATCATCACATGAAAAATGCACAACTCATGACACACAAATTTTTCACATGGAAACCCAAATGGGAAAAACCATGGTGGGGATGAATACCCACAAGCTTGTTTTTGAACTCTTTTGAAGCTCGCTCTGTTAGGATCCTAGTCCAGTTAAAGACTTTACAATATGGTTCTATTAGGAATCGATCCTGTTAAAGATCACCTGGTTAAGGGATGGCTATATACCCTATTAAAGGTTACCTCGCTAGAGGATTTGAAGAACTCAATGATCTTGAGTCACCTGGTTAGAAGATTTGTAATAAGCTTGTCAAAGCTACCTGGTAAAGGGATTTTCCTACTGTTGAAATGGTTAGAAGACAATAGGTAAAGCTCTGATTTGATAACAACACTACATGCTAAGGTAGATCCTTTTTATCTCCTCTACTCTACAATCACACTCTACAGTTTTCCACTCACTGGTCTGGTAAGTATCTCATCACTCGGATACAAACACAACATTTGCCAACACAAACAATAACAAACATCATCAACCTTATAGAAAACAATTAGGTCAGTAGCATAAACCCTAAACCCTAAACATTTTAGGTTTATAATTACAAGCGGTCCAATCCTGACCATTCAAACACTTTGCATAGAATAAAACAATCTCAAACAAATCACAAGTCATTCTGCATCGTCCATTCTTCACCGCATATGGAAATCAATAACCCATCATGTTCTCTTCACATACTGCTAAGAAGAATGTTCATTCCCAAGGTAGACATTTAATACAATCGATATTCACATGCAAGATCCTCAAGGAAATCCTTCACATGCACAAAACTAACGTGGCATCTCGATCTCATCCTTGTCTCTTAGCTAACTCATCACAAAATGGTACCGGTTGCATCCATTGCCAAACTGGAAACCCTAGAGCTAAGACTACCAATTGGTAGTCACACTTAGTGAAACCCTAACATCGGTCCACTTCATCCCTTCATACCGGTTCTCCTACTTGAACATCAATAACAACTTCTTCCAATCTTCATACCGGTTCATCTGCACTTATTGACATCAATGACAATATACATTATCATCATATTGGTTCATCATATGCCAATAAAGAGGACATTCAGAGGAACCTTCTTTAAGTATGGAAGAGAAGGACACCATGCATTCGAGTGTAAGAAGACATAAACTACCAGAAGAGTAGTGGTGGTGGAAGAAAACCCCACTGGATCAAACAATAAACTGAAAGATGGAGAACTGTCGATGATGAGGAGAGCTTTGTGTCATACCAGAGGAGATGAAGAGCCCTTGCAGAGGAAGAATCTATTCAAAACCATATGTAAGGTATTCAATAAGTGTTGTAAAGTTATTATTGATAGTGGTAGTTCAGATAATCTTGTTTTAGAAAATATGGTGAATAAGTTGAAATTGGAGAGATTGAAACACCCTAAGCTTTATCAAATAGCATGGATTCAGGATGAACATAAGTTGTTAGTGAGTGAACAATGTTTGGTGAAATTGAAAATTGGGAATTATCATGATGAAGTATTAAGTGATATATTCCTATGGATATTTGTCATCTTTTGTTGGATAGACCTTGGCAGTTTGATAGACAGGCAGTACATGATGGGAGGAAGAATACATACACTATTGTGGCCAATGGGATGAAGTAAACCTTGTTGCCTTTAGAGGAGCCTTTGAAGAGTGACATCTGTACAAATGCTAGAATCTATTTGGTAGATGGGAGGAAGAACATGAATGGACTGAGACATGCGAATGTGCATTTTGCCTTAATTCCTAAGAAGATTGAGAGACCGGAACCGGAAGGAGAACACCTAGAAGGAATAAAATATTTGCTGACAGAATATGAGGAAATAATTTCAGATAATGTACCTGATGGATTTTCACTTGTGGGAAGTATTAGTCATTGCATAGACTTGGTTCCTGGAGCTAGTTTGTCTAGCAAAGTTGCACATCAGTTGACACCAGCAGAGAATGAAGAACTAAATAGACAAGTGCAAGAGCTATTGAAGAAAGGTTTGATCAGGGAGAGTCTGAGCCCTTATGCGGTACCAATAGTATTAACACCTAAGAAGAATGGAGAATGGAGGATCTGTACCAATTCAAGAGAAATAAACAAGATCACAATGAAATATCATTTTCCTTTGCCTAGGATGAATGATGTAATGGACTATTTGAGTGGAGTAAAATACGTTACAAAGATAGATTTGAAAAGTGGATATCATCATATCGAGATCAAAGAAGGTGATGAGTAGAAGACAACATTTAAGACAAATGAAGGAATGTATGAATGGTTGGTGATGTCTTTTGGATTGAATAATACACCGAGTACTTTCATGAGGGTGATGAATGAGGTATTGAAGAAATTATTGGGTAAGCTTGTTATTGTGTATTTGGATGACATTTTGATTTTCAGTAAGACAAAAGAGGAGCATTTGTTGTAGTTAAGACAAGTTTTGCAGAGATTGAGAGAAGAAAAGTTGATGATCAATATCAAGAAGTGCAATTTCATGAAGGATGAGTTAGTCTATTTGGGATTTGTGATATCTGAGGATGGTTTGAAGATGAACCCTAAGAAAGTGAGAGCAATTGTTGAATGGCCTACACCGAAAAGCATTAGAGAGTTAAGATCATTTCATGGATTGGGTAGTTTTTACCAGAAGTTTATAAAAAAATTTAGTTCAGTTTGTAACCCTATGACTAAGACCATGAGAGGAGATCATAAGGAATTCAAGTGGACCACTGGAGAAAACAAGAGTTTTGAACTATCGAAGAAAAAAGTGACTGAGAAGCCTATGTTAGCATTGCCAGATTTCAATAAAGTATTTTAAGTGGATTGTGATGCAAGTGGAAAAACAATAGCAGCAGCCTTGAGTCAAGAAGGAAGAGCAGTAGCCTATTTCAGTGATAAATTGAATGATGCTCGAAGGAGATATTTAGTGCATGATCAGGAGTTTTATGCCATAGTTCAAGCCTTGAAGAAGTGGAGACATTACTTGTTGCCTAAAGAATTTGTGTTGCATAAAGATCATCAAGCTTTGTAGTATTTGAACAATTAGAGTAAGTTGAATCGGAGACATATGAGATAGGTAGAATTCTCGCAGAGTTGCACCTTTGTGTTAAAGCATATAAGTGGGAAATCTAGCAAAGTTGTTGATGCATTAAGTAGAAGAAGGAATTTGTTGACAGAGATGTGAGTGACAGTATTAGGATTTGAAGATTTGAAGACCTTGTATGATGAACTCAGATTTTGCAGAAACTCGGAAAGCATGTAGAGAACCGGTTATGGTTGATAGAAGCAAATGTTTGGATTACTTCATTTAGGATGGGATGTTATTCAAAGGAGTTCAATTGTGCATACCTAAGAGTTCTATGAGGGAGAATTTGATAAAGGAGAAACATAGTGGAGGTTTAGCTGGACATTTTGGTATTGACAAAACAGTAGCAT
The DNA here is from genome assembly GCF_030272615.1 of Cryptomeria japonica. Taxonomy (NCBI): domain Eukaryota; kingdom Viridiplantae; phylum Streptophyta; class Pinopsida; order Cupressales; family Cupressaceae; genus Cryptomeria; species Cryptomeria japonica. Next base: position 86,237,759 of record NC_081414.1, on the reverse strand, counting down.
TGGTGGGTGAGCAATACTTTTGGCCCCAGATTCATAAGGATGTTAAGAGATATGTGTAGAGTTGTAGAGTCTATCAAGTTACAAAAAATAGTAGTCATAATGTGGGATTGTATAAACCTTTGACGGTACCGGTAAGACCTTGGGAGGATATAAGCATGGATTTTGTACTTAGATTGCCTAAGACACTAAGAGGGAATGATTCTATATTTGTGGTAGTAGATAGATTCTCAAAGAGGACTCATTTCATACCTTGTAAGAAGACATCAGATGCATTGCATGTAATAGACCTATTTTTCAAAGAAGTGGTGACATTGCATGGATTACCTAAGAGCATAGTTTCAGACAGAGATACTAAGTTTGTTGGCTATTTTTGGAGAATAGTTTGGAAGAAGATGAAGATAGCTTTGAAGTTCAGTTCTACTTTTCATCCACAGACTAATGGACAAACATAAGTTATTAACCAGAGTTTGGGAAATATATTGAGATGCTTAGTGGGAGACAAAACCAGAAATTGGGATTTAATCCTTGCACAAGCAGAGTTTGCCTACAACAATTTAGTGAATAGAAGTACCAGAAGAACACCTTTGATATTTTTACCAGAGTGCATCCTAGAGGGATATCATAATTAAGAGACATTGGCAGTGAAGATCAGAGGAGTTCAAAAGTAGAAGACTTTGCAGATCACATGGTAGCATTGCATATTCAGGTTAAGCAACATTTGGAAGACATGAACAACAAGTATAAGGAGAAGGTAGATGATAAGATGAGACATAAGGAATTTGAAGTTAGTGATGAAGTGATGATATATCTGAGAAAAGAGAGATTCCTAGTTGGAACTTATAAAAATTTGCAGATGAAGAAGTTTGGACCTTGCAGGATTTTGAAGAAGTTCAGTTCTAGAAATGCATATGAGGTGGAGTTACCAAATAGTCTGAGTATTTCACCTATATTCAACATTGCAGATCTTCATGAGTACCATGAACTAGAATTTAGTGACGACAGTATTGTAGAATTGGAGAAACAGTTACCCCAGAAAAAAATGGATCAGATTGAAGAGATTTTGGATAGTAGGATTGGGCATAGTACCCGAAGTAGTCAGTATAAAGAATATCTTGTGAAGTGGAAGCACAAACCAGTTGAACATTCATCTTGGATTTTCTAGGAAGAGGTAGGTCACCTTGGTTTTCCTCTGACCCCAACAAAGTGAGAGGATCAATTTTTTTCAACAACCCTGGATGTCTGATGCATGAGCATCCCCATTTCATTGCAATCTTGCATCAACCAAAAACATTTTCCAATATGTTGTTTTTGTTTGCACTTTCAGTTTTCCTTTCTATGTGTCCCAGTTTTGGCTCACTGGATCCTATGGAGTTGGATTCTACTTGAAGACAACCATCCTTCTTGCTTCCATACTGCATCACACTTGGATCATTTTCCGGCAAGATATCGCTAGCGATTTCCATGATAGTTTCTTGTTACTGGTTGTTCCTTTGTTACTGGTTGACTAAGACCTATTCTGGTGATCTACCAGAACCTATTACAAATCTTGCGTAGCCTTGGGCATTGATTTTGATGTTCCTTGGCATGTGGTTGATCTTCTCCCGCGATTTACATTTCATCCATTAGATTTTTTGGAGGAATCCCTTGGCGGAGGCCAACCTTATTTATTTTGCACGTTAGGTCTTGTTCTTCAGGTTTTGATCCCTTTTGGGCTGACTGGGTCCTTTGGATCAATATATATATTTGTAATTACACATTAGAATGAAATCAATTAGAATCAATCAAAGAAGAAAGTAGCTAGACTGTGCGTAGAAGATAGATCATAAGATTAAAGGTCCCAATTGTGACCAATTCTACTAGGCCTATGAGCTGGTATGTTCTAACCCAGTTGTTACTGGTTGGATGTAATCAAATTTCATGCAATAAAACAAATTTTTTTGCATTACCTCCATCATATCTTTGTGTTTCCATTGTGTTTACTCTTGTTAACCGGTCTAGATTGATCTCTTTGAGGTCCCTCCTCATCGGTGACTACTTCAACTTCTCTTCTATCATCTCTCTATTTCTCTTCCTCTCTCTCCCTTTCTATCTCCATCACCTAATCTATCACTCACACACATACAAACACACTTTTTGTTTCTCCCCCCCTATTTCTAAGTTTATCTCTCCTTCTCAATCAAACACATAGACTTCTTGTTTATCCTTCCCTCTCTCTAGATTACTTGTCTCTATTACCTCATTTACCTCATATTATTGACCTCTCTCTCTCTCTCTCTCTCTCTCTCTCTCTCTCTCTCTCTCTCTCTCTCTCTCTCTCTCTCTATTTCTCTTACCATCTTTATATTCTTCTCTCTATATCTCCCTCTATTTATCACTTCCTACATTACCTTTCTATCTCCCCATCTTCCCCTCTCATTGTCTCCCTCTTTCTATCTCCATTAAACTCCCTCTCCCTCTTCATCCCTCCTTCCATCTCTTACTCTTTATATATTTCTCTCTCACACCTCTATCTTTCCCAAGTTACATCTATCTCTCCAGGTCTTCTTTTTATCAACATCCCTCCCTCTTTCTATCCTTATCTATCTCTCTCTCTCCCTCTTTCCCTATCACTCCTTTCTATATCTATCTACTTCTCTTTCCTTTCACTCTATATATTTTTATATATTTGTCTCCCTCTCTCCATTTCTCTTTCTCTTTCCCCTCTCTATCTCTCCCTATATACCTCTCTCCATTACTTGTCTTTGTCGCCTTGTTTCTATCTAACTCTTATTGAATCTCTATCTCTATCTCCCTATCTCTCTCTATATTCCTCTCTATCTATTTATATCTCAATATTTTTATATCACTCCCTCTCTCCTTTATCTCCAACTCCATCTATATCTTCCTCTTTATCTCTACCTCCTTACCACTCTCTTTTCTCCTATCTCTTACAAACACACAAGCTCCATGTTTTCCCTTCCTTAAGTCTATTTCTATATCTCTCTCACTCCCGCACACACACACTTCCTATTTCTCCCTTGCTATCTCTAAATATCTTTCCCCTCTCTATCTCTCTTTTCTCTCTCTATATATATGTCTATGTTTCCCCCTTTCTATCTCTATCTATCTTTCCCCTCTCCACATTTGTGTTTGTCTTTCTACTACTTGTCTTTGTCATCTTTCTCTTTGACTCATGCCCTCTCTATCTCTATACTCCTATCTCTCCCTCCCCTCTCTATATATGTGTCATTGTATCTCTACCTCTCTCTTATATTCACTTCATCTCTCCTACTTTATATCTCTATCTTCCTATTTCTCTCTCCTGTATCTTTCTCTCGCTCCTTCTCTCTAGATCCTTCTACCATACCTCTCTACCACTATCTCTTTATCTTTCTCACTATTTCTTTATTTATGTACCTCTCTATCAATATCACTATATCTTTGTCTTTTTCCTTCTATGTCTCTCTTATTCACTACATATCCTACTCTATATCTCTATCTCTATTTATCTACATCTTCGTCCTCTCTCTATCTCTTTGTATCAATATAGTTATCTACCTCTATTTCACTATCTTTCTATCTATTTCCGTATTCTAATTTATCTCTCTATAACACCATCTATATGTATCTCTCCCTCTCCATCTATATTTTGAGTTCTCTCTCTCCCCCCTCTTCTAGGTATCTTTCTACATTTCCCTCCCTCTATCTCTCACATCTCTTTGTCTCCCCACATATCTCTCTTCCTCACTCCTTCTCTACCTCTCTCCCTATCTTATTTGAAGCTGTCACTTCTCCATTGAGACTATTGTTGCACAAACAACATCATTTTCTAAAGGACCTATCAATTGATCTCATGTATTACACAAATGTATACAAAAAATAGGCAAAAAAATATTGAATTGACCTTCCACACTTTTTCAATGTACCCATTGCACACCAAGGTGCGATTGCTAATTATCAATTTCTTTAAAATTGGAGGAACTAACTCAAACAACCTAAAAGCTTACAAAGTTTCTTTTTCCTTTAATTCATCTACAAATGACTTAATCCTTGCATAATCAATTTTTGTTTTTGTTTTTACCTTTATTTATAATTTTTTAAATATGATTTAAATAATTTAAATTTTTAAAAAATTATTATATATTACATTTTTAAAATATGAAAAATTAATATAATTATAAATAAGTAAAAGCAAACATTTAACATTTTTAAGTGAGAAAATAATTTAATTCTGTTAATATTTTTTAAATAATCATTTTTATTTTTTATTGGTAATGAGCCAAAACCGATAAGGTGTACATACCCTACCCCCTTATGTGATTTTAACTTGTGACCTCTCTTTCAAGAGCACAAGTTCTCCACCACTAGGCCAACTTAGGCTATACTATTTTTTTAAATTATAATATTGATATATTATTAAAATAAATATTAATTAATTATAAATAAAGTTAAAGATAAAAACCGGGTTTTAATCACCTTTTTTGTATTTCATAAAATTTAGCTTATATAAAAGTATTTTAAAATTTGATTGTACAACAATTTAATTATATTACAGTATTGAATTGTGAAATTTAAATTTAACTTTTATATATATATATATATATATATATATATATATATATATATATATATTAACAGGGATTTAAGTTTAAAATTTATCTTATTAAAAGTTTATTTATCATAGAAAATTAGTTTTAAAGTTTTCATTTTAATTTATATATATATATATATATAATAAAAAAATAAGAAAAACATATAACAAAAATATATGTACATTAAAATGATTTAGGTTTGGAATTTATTTTTATTATTTATATATTTATATAAAATTCTAAAATGATAATTAAAAGCTATAAGAATTGATGTAATTAATAAATATTTATCTTATAAAAAAACTTATTACAACAAAAAAATTATATTTTGTTGTTTTATTTTAAATTAGATAATAAATTAAATTTCAACCTATCTCTCTCTTTCTCACTCTGAAAAGGTAATATTTTCGAGAAAGATTTAGTAGTGACAGGTTCTCTTGTTGGACATTAACATACTCAAACAACAAAGCGTTGAACAACCAGCTAAATTGCACACTGGAAGCCTGAAACTCAAGAAATCAAAATATTATTCTCTAGAATTGGGCATTAGAAAAAAAAAAGTCAGGCTGCAAACAAGATTCGAAACAATAATTCTACAAGAGGGAAATTGCTTACATTACATTTGCTAAAATGCTTTTGAATTTCCACTAACATGTAGTAAATAGGAGAACAAATGTGGCTTCCCTGTGAACTCCACTTGTTGAGCACACCAACGAATGTATTCCCTTTGTTTGTCAATTTTGGTTTGAATTGAACAAGACTGGAAAGTGCCCTCCAAACTCTTTATAGATAGACTTTTGCAGATCAATGATATAGCATTCTAGGAGTTCACACAAGTAATACAGGCTCTGGACATCCACCAAAGTATATAGAAGTGGGAGTTTTGTTAGATATTGTAATTAGAATTGTTCTGATAGACATGATATAAATTATTGTCGACATAATCATTACACCTCATTCAGATGCAAGTGTTAGTTTTTAATAGAGTCAAATTTTGTATTTTATGTTGTAGACATGAGAGCCCTCATTTGGGGTTTGGAGCCAGACCCTAAGCGAACCCAAAGTAGTCCCGAACCTGTACCAAAACCATATTTTTTTCATTAGCAACATAGGTTTCCAAAGTTTAAACCTAAAGCTAGAAATAAAATTAACCCATAGTCCATCTATAGAAAATAAGTAGTTATCATAACAAAATTATCCCTACATCTCTATCGTATCAAGTGAAGCACTCTACTTATCCAGTTGGTCCAATGTTGGAGTAGCTATTAAATGTTGTTCCGTTTTTACCTTATATAAAGTTGATTCATTATACATAACACTAATTAATTATCTTAATAAACATTTCTTGAACATAACATGAAAAAAATTTTAAGTCAGTATCATCAAATATCAAACAGAAAACTTTGAACAAACTGATGCTCTGGCAAAAGGATTAGAAAATCTGTTTGATGGCAACACACACAAGAGCACAAAAAACAAACGTTAGTGTTAGCAACAAAAGATTATCCTAAACAGGCATATCAAGAGAGATATTAAGCATGAAATAGAAAGCATAAACACAGAATAAAATAGCTAATCAAGATGCTCATAATTGTTCCTCCCTTGTTCCTCTCCTCTCCAAGTCCCAAATGAGTGTAGCTCTCAGCTTTTAGCACTAGCCATGGATGCCATATGGAGATTCAAGATAGTTGAATATGATAAGCAAATGCTATGCAAGTGTAGATAGTGATGCTATGAGAAAGCTCTATGCTAATGCCAGTATAACAACAATACTCTAATGCTTCTCTTTTTGCTTGAGGAGAAGGGTTCTATTTATACAAGAAATGGGGAAATGAAGGGTTAAGATTGAATGGTTTAATCAAGGGCCAAGTTTGAAAGTTGGGGATCCATGTGCACAATTGGCACTAATAAAATGGTGACAAGTGTCAACATAGGATTGGGTTGAGAGAAGAGGTTGGAGGCATTAAAGGCCTGAGAAGACCTCATGGTTATCTAGAGGCTAAGGGTCAAGTCCAAATTAAGATTACCCAATGGATTAAGAGTTAATTTAAGGATAAACCTTTGTACAAATGTTTAAGAGATAATCATGGTCAAAGCATTAATGGCCTAATGAGACCTTTGGTTTGGGTAGAGGTTGAGTCAAAACAAATGTTTTAACCATGTGGGAGGGTTTGAGGTAACCATTAATAGTTATTGGAGACTTTGGGGATTAAGTGGTTGAAGGTTGAAAGCCTTCAATGGTTATCAAAGACTTTGAGCCATTTAGTGGTTGAAGGTTGAAAGCCTTTAATGGTTATCAAAGACTTTGAGGGTTTGAGAAGTGACTTCCCTTTTGCTTAGGAATGTGACAAAGTTTAGAGAAGGGGTTAGGTTATTTAGAAGTGATTAGAAAATTCTAGAAGGGGTTTAGGCATGCAAGTGGATTTTGTAGGAAAATGCAAGTGGGAGAAATTTTGGTATTTTCAATTAAAATAAAATCATTTATTTCAATTAAATGGTGTAATTTGCATTTGGATAAATATTCAAATAAATATTAATTTATTTAAATGAGAAAAATGAAGATAAAGCATTAAAATGCTTGAAGACTTTGAGGGAAACCATTAAAGGCTTGAAGACTTTAAGGAAAACCATTAAAGTCTTAAGAAGACTATAGAAGGAAGCCATCAAGTTTGAAGACTTTAAAGCCATCAAGTTTGAATACTTTAAGGGAAACCATTAAAGGTTTCAAGTGGGTGAGGATAAATAGGATTTTAAATAAATAATTTATTTAAAATAGTTGTGCAACTTGCTTTTGTAGGAAAATACAAGTGGGTGGAGGATAAAGGTGATTTAAATAAATTATTTATTTAAAATAATTGTGCAACTTGCTTTTGTAGGAAAATACAAGTGGGGGGAGGATAAAGGTGATTTAAATAAATGTTAATTTATTTAAATGTGAGAGGTAGGATTTTGGGGGATTTAAATAAATATTAATTTATTTAAATGTGAGAGAATATTTAATTAAATAAATATGATTTATTTATTTAATTAATGGTCTGAATTTGGTTAAGTGAATTAAATCAAATAAATTGAATAATTTATTTAATTAATAGGAGAAGAGGGTTAAGATGAATTAATTAAATATTAATTTAATTAATTCATCAATTGATGGTTAAATAATCAAATAAATACTAAATATTCATTTAATTAAGTGGACAGATTTATGTGACTACAAAAACTATAAACAAGCAACAATCAACTTGTTTGGACTACCTTTTCCTCATTGATTATTCTTCATTTTTGGACCCATTTGTTCTTGATAAGTTGTCAATTTCATTACAAATGTCATCAATAGTGTCCACTATGTGGTCAATTTAGGATAACCAGAAGTAAAATTATAAAATCATAACATAGCATCTATAAGATCTGTAAGAATTTCCCTATAGCAACCCAAGATCTAGAGTCTAGTGAATAAAACAAACATAAGAGAGAATAAGATAGACAAGAAAAAATTGTATTATCATGAATATGCAAAAACCGATCAACTATACAATGTACATGAACCTTCTTATAGAGGCAACACCATAGGGAAATGAGAGCACACAAACATGACATGTGGCCTAATGATGCAAGGGTTGGTATTGGTAGGTAGGAGAAATAATAGATAATTCCACCAAATGTGGAGTACCCACCGAAGGTGGAATTACCATTCCATTATAAGTGGATATGAAAAATGTGATAACATGATAACACCACCAAAGGTGGAATTTCTCCTACAACCATATTCCCTAGATATACAATTCTCCAAGTGTCTCTTATACAAATTACTATGATATGCTTTATCCTAAGCTAACTTAAGTGTAATTACATGAGATATAAATTACACCAAAACCCCCCCTTAAGTGCAACTTAGGGGAATGTAGACTCAAGCTAACAATGCAAGATGGGTCTTGGTAACTAGGCCATGATAGATATGTTGGCATGATTGGCATAACTGATGCAAATCAAGAATGGTGACTGAACTGGTAAAGGACTATTTATGACAACATTGTGATGAAGAGATTGAGATTGCATGATCAGAGGACTTTGATCAATTATTTGTCATGTCATTGATGGCAATTGATGTTTACTATGTTGTATTTTGTCATCTAAGTCTTTTTGGTCTACTGAAAATGCCTTACCGGTATTATAGGTAGGGAACTTGGAATTAGGACCTTAACTGGTAAATGAGGAATGTTTTAATTTGATCTAGAGATTGGTGATGATTGAAGTGTTGCAGTTTGGAATGTGAGCTTGTATCATTGTAATATGTATCTGATCAGAACTGCATCATGTTTTGGTTATCGAAAACCATGTTTATGATTTATGTTGTATTTTTGCTAGGGTTTAAGAAGGGTTTAAGGACCGGTAAAGAATTCTCTTAACCGGTAATGATTTTTCATTTGGTGGTGATCTACATCAAGTTCAAATGTTGGTGATGACGTGGCACAAACGACATGAACTGTTTGAAAGATGGTTTGGCATGTTTGGAGAGAAAATTTCTTGGGAATATACAAAGTGCTTAGCAGAGTGTTCTAAGGGTTTGACTTTGTATCAGATCAAGATGCGATGATCATTCAACAGTTGTAATTGATTTATAATTTATTGTAATGGCCCATATGATAATCAATGATGATCTGTAATGAGTTGTAAAAGATCTGTGATGATCTATCTTGTAAGTCTTATGGTTTTGTAACCGACTAAGTTGGAAAGGTTATTTATGTCGGTACAATTGATGTTTGGTGTGTTGGTGGTTTTGAGAAAAGTGTGAAGCCGAACCAAAGTATGAGATCTGCCAGAGAGTAGCAGATTTGGAGCTTAATTGGATCTGATCAAGCAAGCAATTAAGTGTTGTACCCAGATCATTCACTATTGTTCTCTAACAATTGCAGCAGTCAAAATCCTATAACCGGGTAGGTCCTAACAGGCCTTACATTGTAAATCCCTTAACCAGGTAGCTGTATATTAGAGTGTTAAATCCTCTTGTGAGGTTGATCCTAACAGGTCAAAGCTCCTAACATAGCTCATCATCTAAATCCCTTAACCAAGTGACTCCTGACAGGGTTTGCTCCTAATAGGGCATCATTGTAAGCTTCTAACCAGGCTAGGCTCCTAACAGGGCGCATCCCAAAAGAGTGCACAAGTTTTTGTGGGTACCAATTCCCACTGTGGTTTTTCCCTATTTGGGTTCCACATGAAAAACATGGTGTTCATATGGTGAATTTTTTTATGTGTTGTTATGTTTTACTTTCAGCTTATGCATATTGATGAACACTTAATGATTTTTTTTTATAAACTGGTTTAATAGTTGGTTATCAGTGATTATCGGTAATGGTAAAGAGTTTATTACTGGTTTATGTTTGATTTGAAGAAGTTTTATAAGTTCAAGTTTTAAGATTAAAATTATTGTTAATACTGATTCACCCCCCACCCTCTCAGTAATCGAATCCTCTAAGATTACCAATTGGTATTAGATCATTGGTCCTCTGTGTGCAAAAAGCTTAACAGCTTGAGGGAAAGATCCTAAAGAAAGATGATGAAGAAGGAGGGTCCCAAGTTTACCAAGGACTACTACCAGATATGGAAAGACCGGATGAAGATATACATTAAAGGATTGGGTGCTCAGTATTGGAATCATGCGATGAACAAGTATGTTGCTCCTACTACCAGCCCCTTGACCCCAGATGAGCTTAAAGAGAAACAAGAAAACATTCAAGCCTTGGAAACAATTGTAAGTACTTTATCTAATTTTGAGTATATAGATGTTCATGGATTTGAAACTCCATTTGAGGTATGGGAGAAATTAGAATTGATTTATGGAGGAGATGAACATTTTCAAAGAACAAAACAAGAAATTTTAAGAGGTAAATTTGATGACATGAAACTGGTTGATGGTGAGAACATTGAATAATATGGTCAAATGATTAAAGAAGTTCTAGGTGTTATTAAGAGTGTTGGAGGTAAGATTGATGATGATATTGTTGTTAGTAAAATGCTTAGAATTGTCCTACCACAGTATGCTATTAGAGTTTCTACAATTCAAGAACTGAGATCTGTCTCTAAAGATAAAGTCACTGTTGATTCTCTTATTGGAAAGTTGATTGTGTTTGAGTTAAACAACTCTTATAATACTGTTTCAAAACTATCTGAATCTGCTTTTAAAGCTTTTGTTACCGGTAAGTATAAAGGTAAATTACCCTTGAAGTGTTTCTCTTGCAATAAAATTGGACACAACCTCTAAATGTCCTAACACTAATAAGAAAGAGCAATTCAGAAAGGTCAAAGGAAAAGGATAGAAACATTGTTGTGTTGCAAATGATGAAGGAGTAACTGATGAAGAATAAAAAGAAGATGAAAATGAGGAGATAGTGTTTTTTGTTGTGAAGGAAGATCCGACTAATGAAAAGGCATTGGTGTCCCACATGGATAGAAGTGATGAATGGATAATAGATAGTGGTTGCTCACACCACATGACCGGTGACATAAACAAGTTCTTATCCCTTGAAGAATTTGATGGAGGTATAGTAATATTTGGTAACAATTCACCCTGCATGGTTAAAGGTAAAGGAACTATTTTATTAAATGGAAAAAGCAATGTAGATGATATCTTTTGGGTTGATGGATTAAAGCATAACCTTTTGAGTGTTGGTAAATTAAATGATAACGGTTATCTTCCAGAATTTAAAAGTGGAGTGTGCATGATTCTTGGAAATAATGGAGAAATAATTGCTACTAGAAAGAAGACAAGAGGTAATATTTTTCATCTGAAAACTAATGTGAATAGTTGTTTGGTGGCAAAGATTGAAGACAGCCGGTTATGGCACAAGAGATTTTGTCATGGTAATTTTGACAATTTGATATAGGTTAGTAAATCAAGTATTGTGAGAGGTTTGCCCCATCTTGTTAAACCAGATAATGTGTTATGTAAAGATTGTCAGATGGGTAAGATGACTTCTATGTATTTCAAGAGTAAGTATTTCTCTTCATAAAGTATCCTTGACTTGGTTCATACTGATCTTTGTGGTCCTATGAGGACTAGGAGTTATTTTGGTGATAGATATTTCATTTTTTTCACTGATGATTTTTCCAAGATGATATGGGTAACTTTTCAGAGAGAAAAGTTGGAGGCAATCAATAAATTTAGAGCATTCAAAGCTCTAGTCGAGAAAGAAACTAATAAGAATTTGAAATGTTTAAGATCTGACCAGTGTGGAGAATTTACTTCTGATGAATTTGTGAAGTTTTGTGATGAATAGGGAATCAAGAGGCAAATATCAACTCCTAGAACTCCACAACAAAATGGGATAGCAGAGAGGATGAATAGAACCATTGTTGAAGCTTCTAGAACCATGTTTATGTTGGCATATGAACACTCCAATGAGACATTGAAGGTGATTGAAGGTTTTGTCATTGATGGCAACCTTACAATCATATGGCACTGGCAAGGCACTACACTAGCATCAGTAGAACACACTCTACACCGGCACCGGCATAGAGAAAGGAAGTATACCGGCATAGATGCCGACAGGATTTTTGATATATCATATTTTGTTTATTATTTGAAAAACCTTGTAAGCTGACTTGATATCATTGTAAAATGACTTATATATAAGAAGTTATTATAGGACATTTTAAAGAAGATGAATAAAAAGGTAATGAGGTGAAATTAGGCAGACCTATTATGCAAAACATAGGTTAAGGGGTATATGTAAAGAACATAGCAAAAACCGGTACTGAATCTGGCATTGAACATGCTATTGTAAAGCAGTACAAGTTATTGGATTTGTATAATCCACATTGTAAGTCAGTGAGACTTCCGTTTGAGTAGTGAGCTCTAGGCACTTGGCCTTCCTACATGTGCAGGCCCCCTTTTGTAAGTAATTTTCTCTTATTGGCCAGTAAGAAAATATTGTGGGTCACAAATCCCACTGAGGTTTTTCCCACTCCGGGTTTCCTCGTTAAATCATTGTGTTATGGTGTGTTTCTTATGTGGTTGCTTTCATTTCTATTTACAGCATTATTTCTTGCATACTGGTACACTGTTATAATATGTTCTGCATGTTTTAAGTTGAGAAATTCTAATAACCGGTCAGATACTGATTCACCCCCCCCCCCCTCTCTGTATCTGTGGGAATCCTAACAATTGGTATCAGAGCTTGGTCCTCTATTTTCAGAAGCCTAACAGCTTGAGGAAGATCTTGACACCGGTAGAGATGGAAAATTTGATGAAGCAACTTGAAGCAGCTCTCTCAGACTATGATATAGAGAAATTGAAAAACATCAAACTTGAAGATGATCTAAAGGCAGCACAGGATACCATTCAGGCACTTCAAGAAAATCTCACCATTGCAAGAAACAAGAGAAGAGAACTTTTTGAAAAGATGCAATTTGAGAATGATGAAAAGGAAACTCTAAATGATATGATAGGGAAGCTGAAGCAAGAGAACATGACAACAAAGAATGAAATGTAGAATATGACTATGAGGTTTTGCAAAGAAATTGAAGATAGAAAGAAGAATGAAGAAGATTTGACTAGAAGATTAAGTGATGCAACAAAGGAGAACACCAGACTTAGCTATGAAAATGACCTATTGAAGACAGATCTGATGCATACTCAGAATGATTCAAATGAACTCATGAGACAAAAAGAATTTTTGGAAAGAGAATTGGATACTGCAAATCAGCACAAAGATAAGCTCAAGAAAAGCTCAGAAGAACTTGGTAACTTGTTAAAAAATCAGAAACCTAATGGTGACACTAATGGGATTAGTTTTGAAGTTGGTGAAAGCTCTAGTACTGCAAACACTCAGGATCACAGCAAATCGGTAAGACAACCTAATGCTTATAAATTCAATGGAAAATGCTTTAACTATAATAAGTATGGTCATAGAGAAAATCAATGTAGATCTATAAATTATCAGAACATCAACACACCCACCGGTCAATGTTCAAAATGCAACAAAGTTGGTCATAACTCTGTAAATTGCAGAATGAATGTAAGATGTTATGTTTGTGGAAGATATGGACACTTATCTAATCAATGCAGAACTCAAACCGGCATAGGCTATGGCAAAGCTATTCAGAAAAATAATGTGACTTGTTATGCATGTAACAAGATTAGGCATATTGCAAAATTCTGCAGAAGCAAAGGATCACCGGCAAACAACAAAAGTCCTAGCTTGAAAGGGAAAGAAAGGGTTGAAGAGGTAAAGCAAGAATTCTCAAAACAATGGATTAGAAAAGTATATCTAAATGTTGGGAATACTCCTCCACTGGTAGAACCAATCAACACCCCACCGGTAGAACAGAGTATTACTCCACTGGCAGGACAGAGTAGTGCTCCACCGGCAGGAAGTTCTTCATCAAATTGAAGAAAGTTACTTTGAGGGTTTGACAATCTAATGACACATGTGCTATTATTCCCTTGATTAAAGATGAGAAGTTGAAAGATACTTCTATACCGGCAGACATGTTAAGTGATTACTTAACCGGCATGCATTAAATCTGGTAGATGGTGAAGTAAACATTATAAATTAGTGGTTTTAGCTCCATTTCACTTCACTGCAAATTCAAACACCCGAAGAGCGCAAAATCTCCAGAGAAAAGGCATTTCAAAGCAAAGAAGCAAAGGATTTCAAGCACTCATCCACCCTAAGGTAGAAAAAGGTATTTATCATCATGGCATCCACCTCTGCACTTGAATACATAGTAAACCCTACTGTAGTCATGGTTATAAAACACCCTAGGCCCGTTTTTCAACTAGTTCTTGAAGTAGCAAAGAAGGATGATACTGCAGGTGCTTTTTCCAAAATTCCTAAAGGAGTTGTTTATGCTGAAGACCCCAGAATTTACATCCATTGCAACATAGAGGAATTAGGTGCTGAAGAGATTAAAACCATGTTTAAATCTGTCATATGTGATGCTTCTGGTAATGTAAAAGATGAACATAAAATTGTTGAAACCCTAGGATTTACAGAGATCCTTAGCATTCCTGAATTCCCAAAGGATGTGATTAGGATAGTTTTAAGCAGGGCTCATGGAGAATTTTTCTGGCTAGATGCAATCCACAAAATTACCAAAGAAGTTGTCAAAGCAGTGACAGGGTTACCCTCAACCGGTAAAAGACCAGACAAAACCAAGAAGGTCTCAAATGACCTAGTTACTAGCTTAACTGGTGCTACATCCAATAAAAGGTCCTTAAGAGTAAATGATATAACTGACACCAATGTAAGGTTTGTTAGCATGATATTAGTGTATAAGACAACTCATGCAAACTGACTCAACTTAGTTTCAAGTTTGTGCATTAAAAGTGCTTATGACATGATCACTGATAATGTAAAGATTGATGTATGTAAGTGGTTGAAGGATGAATTAATTGACAATCTTGGAAAGAACAAGAAAGATAAGAAAGGAACTTTTAGGTTTGGAAATCTGTTAGTATGCCTAATGCTACATATAACCAAACAAGTTCCCGGTATAGGCTACAAAGAGCTTGGATTTGATATACCGGTAGGTAAATAGCTGACAGAACTATTAAATAATATGGGAGAAGATAAGGAACATAATATAAATGACTATTTTCAAGCATTTAAAGCCAAGATGAAGAAGAGAATCAGACTATCACAAAAGATGGTTGACAAATACAAGAAGGAAATTTGTTTTGTGATTAAGAAGGATGAGATCTGGATGGAAGCAGTCATCCCTAGGACTATTTGGGTAACAGAAATGGGTTATGAGACAGATGATCTAATCATTGAAACATATGCTAAAGCACTTCTGGAAGCACCCAGGGAACCAAAGGAAGAAGTCTTTGGTAATGCTGAAACCATAGAGAGTCAAATACAATCCCAAAAAATAGTGAAAAAGGTAGAAGTAGTTGTGAGAAGAGGATCTAGACAAGCGAAGGCAATAAAAGAAGGTGTACTTAAGAAAAATGGCATCACTGAGGATGAGTTGGCAGCTCAACAACCTGAAACTCACCTATCACCAATAGGCACATATTTAGAGAATGACATGCCTGCAACTTTCAAAAGAGTTGTAAGAAAAAGAGACCCCTCACCGGCAACCACACCCTCACCCAGGAGGACAAGATAGAAACAACAAGCAGTGAGATCTCCGGTAAAGAAAACTACACCCAAGAAGACGTTGACACCGAAGAAGAAGAAGAGGACTCATCAGGACATGGCCCCTCTAGACAAACTGCTAAATGAAATAACAGAGGAAGGCAAGCTAAAGAATGTAAAGAAAATGTATGAAACTTTTACTGCAGATGAAAAAGAACAAATAGAAAACAGTGTCATTTTGCATATGGATATGTATCAGAAATTTTTGATGGAAGTGGTAGATGAATTACCTGAAGGATTGTTCAAAAGGTTAGAAGCAAGGAGACTAGCAGTAGTAGAACTTGACAAGAAAATCAAGATAGAAAAGCTACTTGTTGTATACCGAGTGAACTCATCTAAGGAAATTGATGATTTAATTGTTGAAGCAAACTAGTTAGTATTTTCTACTGCAAACTGGAAAATTGCATTAATGGTTGGAAGGATCAATGAGGTAAATGAGGACATAGAAAATGCATAGGACATATTCCTAGTAGAAAAAGAAAAACAGGAAGAATACATGAGCCCCAAACCAATAAAGGTATATCAGAAGGTAAAAGACAAGGGTAAAGGTATAGTTGGTGGACCACCTAGTATCAAAGTCAAAGATGACTTACCTCCACCTCCTTTGATTACTCCACCAGTAATAACAACAACAACTACTACAGAAGATCAATCGGCAGTTGAAAGTATGGATGTAGAGGATATCAATCCTAATCCTGAAGTCTTATATACAGTAAATGTTGATACACAAAAGATCAACATTGTGGTAGACCAAGATACAACTGGTAAGACTAAAATGACTAGTGAGCCACCGGTAGCTGAACAGACAGATAACACTCAAAAGGAACTGGCAGATGATAACACAGGGGAACAGGTAGAGACTCAGACTTAGACTCAGACAAAGCAATAAACAAAGCAACAAACAAGGCAACAAACTGAAACACCATCAGAGACACAAACTGAGCATTAGGCTCTGGAACAGAAACAGGAACAGAGTCATGAGGAAACAAGGAAATCGGCAACTATAGAAGTAGATAAACCATTGCTTAAGGAAATGCAAACATAGACAGACCTACCAGAGGTCAACACAAGCTTGGTTACTTCTACCACCGGCGGTATTCAGAATGTAGGTTCATCATCAGTAGGTGTTAAAGGAACAAATGTGACTGAAGTACTCTTAGATTCAATAAAGAGGGTAACAGATTGCAGTTCTCAAGCCTATAAGGCTATAGATGATACAATTCCAATTTTGAAGAGATTAGCTCCTAAGTGTAACATAGACAATAAAGATTCATTGAGTCAAATTGAAATTTTGTCTAAATATATCAATGAAAACATAGTGACAATTGAGGAAGAGGCATTGAAGGATAAATTGGAAATGGAAAAACAAAAATTCTTTGAAGATCAGATAAAGAAGTGTACTAGAGATTTTGACACACTTCTACCGGAACTTTGCAACTCTTTGAAGGAGTTAAAAACTCTATACAAAGATACTTGCAAGACAAAATTTTTGACAATAGACATAGATAAGAAGATGAGCAAGATACAGGATGAGATAAATAAACTTGCAGATAATTTTGTTAACTCACCTGATACACTATTATTTTTTGAGCAGCAGATAACAAATTTTGAGGATGAGATATTAAAGTTGGGAAAAGAAAAGGAGAAAATAGTGGATAAGGCAAAAAGTTTAAGGCTAAGACTGAGTCCAAGATTGGACTATCTAGTATTCATGCGGAAGGAGATATCTGAGGCACTTGTATAGGGATAGAGGACATCGGCAGAACACTTGCAGCAACTCACCAGTACAGTCCAGAGGACAGAGACAACTATCAGAGATAGTAAAAAGTTTATGGAGAGCATAAACTTAATTTTGGCAGATTTATTTCAAATTGTAACTGCTCAGTTACAAGGTTGAAACTACAAACTCTACTGAAATCTTGACAACCTTTGTCATTGATGCCAAAGGGGGAGTAGAGGTATGAGAAAATTCAAAACATCACAAGAATCATATGCTCAGGGGGAGCACACATTTTTTGGTAACATTTCTGGACACACATCTTTGGATAACACATTTTGAAATTTCTCATGAGTGTTGCCATCAATGCCAAAGGGGGAGATTGTTGGCATATGAACACTCCAATGAGACATTGAAGGTGATTGAAGGTTTTGTCATTGATGGCAACCTTGCAATCCTATGGCACCGGCAAGGCACTACACCGGCATCAGCAGAACGCCGGCACTAGCACAGAGAAAGGAAGTATACCAGCACAGAGGTCGACGGGATTTTTGATATATCATATTTTGTTTATTATTTGAAAAACCTTGTGAGCCGACTTGATATCATTGTAAAATGACTGATGAGAAGAACAATGCAGAAATAGGTGCTCAACCAATAAATGAAGATAGTGATGAAGAACATGAAGAACATGAAGTAGAAGGCACAACACTGGAACCAGTAATACCAAGATATGTTAGACTGAATCATTCAGAAGAACAAATTATAGGAGATTAAAATGTTGGTGTACAAACAAGAAGGAAAATCAGAGAAAAATCATGTTTGATTTCAACTATAGAGCCTAAAATAGTAAGAGAGACATTGAAGGATGATGATTGGATTAATGCCATGAATGAGGAATTGGATCAGATTGAGAAGAACAAGACATGGACACTTGTTCCTAGACCAGAAGACAAGAATATGATCGACACGAAATGGGTCTTTAGAAACAAGTTAAATGAAGAAGGCAAGGTTGTGAGGAATAAAGAAAGGTTGGTATGCAAAGGCTATGCACAAGAAGAAGGAGAAGACTATAGAGAAACCTTTGCACCGGTGGTGAGATTGGAAGGAGTCAAAATTTTACTTGCTTATGCTGCATTTAAAGGATTTAAGGTCTACCAAATGGATGTTAAATCTTATTTTCTTAATGGCATCCTTGAGGAAGAAGTGTACATAGAACAACCAGATGGATTTGCTTTAACTGAGAATAAAGATATGGTTTGCAAGTTGTATAAGGCACTGTATGGATTGAAGCAGGAACCGAGAGCATGGTTTGAAAGATTGCATGCACACCTAATTAATGAATGTTTTTGATGTATTGATTTGTTTTACTTTCAGTTTATGCATATTGATGAACACTTACTGAGTTGTTCTAATAAACCAGTTTAACAATTGGTTATCAGTGATTACTGGTAATGGTAAAGCATTTATTACTAGTTTATGTTTGATTTCAAG